>NW_027464606.1:4977500-5247672 GCF_043290135.1 Rhipicephalus microplus | reverse complement strand
CCAACAACACCCACCCCAACGTAACCTAACCTAACCTTACCTAACCTAACCAAATTATCCTTACCTAACCTAACCTAACCTAACCTAACCTAACCCAACGTAACCTAACCTAACCTAAACCAACTCAACCCAACGTAACCTAACCTAACCTAACCCAACTCAACCCAACCTAACCTAATCTAACCTAACCTAACCTAACCTAACCTAACCAAACCTAACCTAACCTAACCTAACCTAACCTAACCTAACGACGGTTGCAAGCGCTTTCACATTAGATATCGCAGTTCCCGACTTGTAATGGTGAAAAACACTGCATCTCACTAAGTGACATTGTTTAATGCGGTTTTACGACGGTTCATATCTTGACCTAACCGAACATTCGCACTTGTATCTAAAAACGCTCCATTACACTGTTTCGTTCACAATTACGATATTTGCATAACCTCACAGTTTTTCACCAACTTATTGCAGTACAGAACGCTGTATCTCACTAAATGACATTGTTCTTTAAGGTTTCACGATGCTTGCATGCGCTTTAACGAGAATATCACAATATAGCAGTTTCGCACTTGTAACGGTAGAACACGCAGTATTTGGCTTGTTCATGCCGTTTTGTGTGCTTTCACAACATTTCACCTACCGCAGTTTAATACTCGCAATAAAACAACACTATCTCGTTAGATGACGTCGTTTTTGGTAGTTTCACGACGCTACCTAGCTTAAACTAACCTAACCTAACCTAACCTTCGCACTTCTGTTTCGTTAGAAAACGTTTTACTCGCAACTTTACAATGTTTTCTACAAGATTACGACGGTTTCATGCGCTTTCCTATTAGATATCGTAGTTCCCGACTTGTAATGTTGAAAAACACTACATCTAACTAAGTGACATTGTTTAATGCGGTTTTAGCGCGGTTCATATCTTAACCTAACCTAACCTAACCTAGCCTAACCCAACCTAACCTAACCTTACTTAACCTACCCTAACCCAACCTAACCTAACCTAACCTAACCAAACCTTACCTAACATAACCTAACCTAACCTAACCTAACCAAACCTAACCTAACCTAACCTAACCTAACGTAACCCAACCTAACCTAACCTAACCTAACCTAACGACGTTTGCAAGCGCTTTCACATTAGATATCGCAGTTCCCGACTTGTATTGGTGAAAAACACTGCTGCTCACTAAGTGACATTGTTTAATGCGGTTTTGCGACGGTTCATATCTTAACCGAACTTAAGATTCGCACTTGTATTGAAAAACGCTCTATTACACTGTTTCGTTCACAATTACGATATTTGCATGACCTCACAGTTTTTCACCAACTTATTACAGTACAGAAGGCTGTCTCTCGCTAAATGACATTGTTCTTTAAGGTTTCACGATGCTTGCATGCGCTTTAACGAGAATATCACAACATAGCAGTTTCGCACTTGTAACGGTACAACACGCAGTATTTGGCTTGTTCATGACGTTTTGTGTGCTTTCACAACATTTCACCTATCGCAGTTTCGTACTCGCAATAAAACAACACTATCTCGTTAGATGACGTCGTTTTTGGTGGTTTCACGACGCTACCTAGCTTAAACTAACCTAACCTAACCTAACCTTCGCACTTCTATCGTTAGAAAACGTTTTATTCGCTACTTTACAATGTTTTCACCAAGATTACGACGGTTTCATGCGCTTTCACATTAGATATCGCAGTTTTTGACTTGTTATGGTGAAAAACACAGC
The DNA here is from genome assembly GCF_043290135.1 of Rhipicephalus microplus. NCBI lineage: Eukaryota > Metazoa > Arthropoda > Arachnida > Ixodida > Ixodidae > Rhipicephalus > Rhipicephalus microplus. The sequence continues at coordinate 5,245,930 of NW_027464606.1, read as the reverse complement.
ATCTCATTGACAATTTTTAATGCGGTTTTAGCGCGGTTCATATCTTAACCTAACCTAACCTAACCTATCTCAACTCAACCCAACCTAACCTAATCTAACCTAACCTAACCTAACCTAACCAAACCTAACCTAACCTAACCTAACCTAACCTAACGACGGTTGCAAGCGCTTTCACATTAGATATCGCAGTTCCCGACTTGTAATGGTGAAAAACACTGCATCTCACTAAGTGACATTGTTTAATGCGGTTTTACGACGGTTCATATCTTAACCTAACCGAACATTCGCACTTGTATCTAAAAACGCTCTATTACACTGTTTCGTTCACAATTACGATATTTGCATAACCTCACAGTTTTTCACCAACTTATTGCAGTACAGAACGCTGTATCTCGCTAAATCACATTGTTCTTTAAGGTTTAACGATGCTTGCATGCGCTTTAACGAGAATATCACAACATAGCAGTTTCGCACTTGTAACGGTACAACACGCAGTATTTGGCTTGTTCATGACGTTTTGTGTGCTTTCACAACATTTCACCTATCGCAGTTTTGTACTCGCAATAAAACAACCCTATCTCGTTAGATGACGTCGTTTTTTGGTGGTTTCACGACGCTACCTAGCTTAAACTAACATAACTCAACCTAACATAACCTTCGGACTTCTATCGTTAGAAAACGTTTTACTCGCTACTTTACATTGCTTTCTACAACATTACGACGGTTTCAAGCGCTTTCACATTAGATATCGCAGTTCCCAACTTGTAAAGGTGAAAAACACTGCATCTCACTAAGTGACATTGTTTAACGCTGTTTTACGACGGTTCATACCTTAACCTAACGTAACCTAACCTAACTTAACCTAACCTTACCTAACCTAACCTAACCTAACCCAACCCAACCCAACCTAACCTAACCTAACCTAACCTAAACTAACCTAACCAAACCTAACCTAACCTAACCTAACGTAACCTAACCTAACCTAACCTATTCTAACGTAACCTAACCTTACCTGATCTAACCTAACCTAACGTAACCTAACCTAACCTAACATAACCTAACGTAACCTAACCTAACCTAACGTAACCTAACCTAACCTAACCAAACCTAACCCAACCCAACCCAACCCAACAACACCCACCCCAACCTAACCTAACCTAACCTAACCTTACCTAACCTAACCAAATTATCCTTACCTAACCTAACCTAACCTAACGTAACCTAACCTAACCTAACGTAGCCTAACCTAACCTAACCTAACCTAACCCAACGTAACCTAACCTAACCTAACCCAACTCAACCCAACCTAACCTAATCTAACCTAACCTAACCTAACCTAACCAAACCTAACCTAACCTAACCTAACCTAACCTAACCTAACCTAACCTAACGACGGTTGCAAGCGCTTTCACATTAGATATCGCAGTTCCCGACTTGTAATGGTGAAAAACTGCATCTCACTAAGTGACATTGTTTAATGCGGTTTTACGACGGTTCATATCTTAACCTAACCGAACATTCGCACTTGTATCTAAAAACGCTCTATTACACTGTTTCGTTCACAATTACGATATTTGCATAACCTCACAGTTTTTCACCAACTTATTGCAGTACAGAACGCTGTATCTCGCTAAATGACATTGTTCTTTAAGGTTTCACGATGCTTGCATGCGCTTTAACGAGAATATCACAATATAGCAGTTTCGCACTTGTAACGGTAGAACACGCAGTATTTGGCTTGTTCATGCCGTTTTGTGTGCTTTCACAACATTTCACCTATCGCAGTTTAATACTCGCAATAAAACAACACTATCTCGTTGGATGACGTCGTTTTTGGTAGTTTCACGACGCTACCTAGCTTAAACTAACCTAACCTAACCTAACCTTCGCACTTCTATCGTTAGAAAACGTTTTACTCGCAACTTTACAATGTTTTCTACAAGATTACGACGGTTTCATGCGCTTTCCTATTAGATATCGTAGTTCCCGACTTGTAATGTTGAAAAACACTACATCTAACTAAGTGACATTGTTTAATGCGGTTTTAGCGCGGTTCATATCTTAACCTAACCTAACCTAACCTAACCTAACCTAACCTTACTTAACCCGACCTAACCCAACCTAACCTAACCTAACCTAACCAAACCTTACCTAACATAACCTAACCTAACCTAACCTAACCTAACCAAACCTAACCTAACCTAACCTAACGTAACCTAACCTAACCTAACCAAACCTAACCTAACCTAACGACGTTTGCAAGCGCTTTCACATTAGATATCGCAGTTCCCGTCTTGTAATTGTGAAAAACACTGCATCTCACTAAGTGACATTGTTTAATGCGGTTTTACGACGGTTCATATCTTAACCTAACCTAACATTCGCGCTTGTACCTCAAAACGCTCTATTACACTGTTTCGTTCACAATTACAATATTTGCATGACCTCACAGTTTTTCACCAACTTATTACAGTACAGAACGCTGTATCTCGCTAAATCACATTGTTCTTTAAGGTTTCACGATGCTTGCATGCGCTTTAACGAGAATATCACAACATAGCAGTTTCGCACTTGTAACGGTACAACACGCAGTATTTGGCTTGTTCATGACGTTTTGTGTGCTTTCACAACATTTCACCTATCGCACTTTTGTACTCGCAATAAAACAACCCTATCTCGTTAGATGACGTCGTTTTTTGGTGGTTTCACGACGCTACCTAGCTTAAACTAACATAACTCAACCTAACATAACCTTCGGACTTCTATCGTTAGAAAACGTTTTACTCGCTACTTTACATTGCTTTCTACAACATTACGACGGTTTCAAGCGCTTTCACATTAGATATCGCAGTTCCCAACTTGTAAAGGTGAAAAACACTGCATCTCACTAAGTGACATTGTTTAACGCGGTTTTACGACGGTTCATACCTTAACCTAACGTAACCTAACCTAACTTAACCTAACCTTACCTAACCTAACCTAACCCAACCCAACCCAACCTAACCTAACCTAACCTAACCTAAACTAACCTAACCAAACCTAACCTAACCTAACCTAACGTAACCTAACCTATTCTAACGTAACCTAACCTTACCTGATCTAACCTAACCTAACGTAACCTAACCTAACCTAACATAACCTAACGTAACCTAACCTAACCTAACGTAACCTAACCTAACCTAACCAAACCTAACCCAACCCAACCGAACCCAACAACACCCACCCCAACCTAACCTAACCTAACCTAACCTTACCTAACCTAACCAAATTATCCTTACCTAACCTAACCTAACCTAACGTAACCTAACCTAACCTAACGTAGCCTAACCTAACCTAACCTAACCTAACCCAACGTAACCTAACCTAACCTAACCTAACCTAACCTAAACTAACCTAACCCAACCTAACCTAACCTAACCTAACCTAACCAAACCTAACCTAACCTAACCTAACCTAACCTAACCTAACCTAACGACGTTTGCAAGCGCTTTCACATTAGATATCGCAGTTCCCGACTTGTATTGGTGAAAAACACTGCTGCTCACTAAGTGACATTGTTTAATGCGGTTTTGCGACGGTTCATATCTTAACCGAACTTAAGATTCGCACTTGTATTGAAAAACGCTCTATTACACTGTTTCGTTCACAATTACGATATTTGCATGACCTCACAGTTTTTCACCAACTTATTACAGTACAGAAGGCTGTCTCTCGCTAAATGACATTGTTCTTTAAGGTTTCACGATGCTTGCATGCGCTTTAACGAGAATATCACAACATAGCAGTTTCGCACTTGTAACGGTACAACACGCAGTATTTGGCTTGTTCATGACGTTTTGTGTGCTTTCACAACATTTCACCTATCGCAGTTTCGTACTCGCAATAAAACAACACTATCTCGTTAGATGACGTCGTTTTTGGTGGTTTCACGACGCTACCTAGCTTAAACTAACCTAACCTAACCTAACCTTCGCACTTCTATCGTTAGAAAACGTTTTATTCGCTACTTTACAATGTTTTCACCAAGATTACGACGGTTTCATGCGCTTTCACATTAGATATCGCAGTTTTTGACTTGTTATGGTGAAAAACACAGCATCTCATTGACAATTTTTAATGCGGTTTTAGCGCGGTTCATATCTTAACCTAACCTAACCTAACCTATCTCAACTCAACCCAACCTAACCTAATCTAACCTAACCTAACCTAACCTAACCAAACCTAACCTAACCTAACCTAACCTAACCTAACGACGGTTGCAAGCGCTTTCACATTAGATATCGCAGTTCCCGACTTGTAATGGTGAAAAACACTGCATCTCACTAAGTGACATTGTTTAATGCGGTTTTACGACGGTTCATATCTTAACCTAACCGAACATTCGCACTTGTATCTAAAAACGCTCTATTACACTGTTTCGTTCACAATTACGATATTTGCATAACCTCACAGTTTTTCACCAACTTATTGCAGTACAGAACGCTGTATCTCGCTAAATCACATTGTTCTTTAAGGTTTAACGATGCTTGCATGCGCTTTAACGAGAATATCACAACATAGCAGTTTCGCACTTGTAACGGTACAACACGCAGTATTTGGCTTGTTCATGACGTTTTGTGTGCTTTCACAACATTTCACCTATCGCAGTTTTGTACTCGCAATAAAACAACCCTATCTCGTTAGATGACGTCGTTTTTTGGTGGTTTCACGACGCTACCTCGCTTAAACTAACCTAACCTAACCTAACCTTCGCACTTCTATCGTTAGAAAACGTTTTACTCGCAACTTTACAATGTTTTCTACAAGATTACGACGGTTTCATGCGCTTTCCTATTAGATATCGTAGTTCCCGACTTGTAATGTTGAAAAACACTACATCTAACTAAGTGACATTGTTTAATGCGGTTTTAGCGCGGTTCATATCTTAACCTAACCTAACCTAACCTAACCTAACCTAACCTTACTTAACCCGACCTAACCCAACCTAACCTAACCTAACCTAACCAAACCTTACCTAACATAACCTAACCTAACCTAACCTAACCTAACCAAACCTAACCTAACCTAACCTAACGTAACCTAACCTAACCTAACCAAACCTAACCTAACCTAACGACGTTTGCAAGCGCTTTCACATTAGATATCGCAGTTCCCGTCTTGTAATTGTGAAAAACACTGCATCTCACTAAGTGACATTGTTTAATGCGGTTTTACGACGGTTCATATCTTAACCTAACCTAACATTCGCGCTTGTACCTCAAAACGCTCTATTACACTGTTTCGTTCACAATTACGATATTTGCATGACCTCACAGTTTTTCACCAACTTATTACAGTACAGAACGCTGTATCTCGCTAAATCACATTGTTCTTTAAGGTTTCACGATGCTTGCATGCGCTTTAACGAGAATATCACAACATAGCAGTTTCGCACTTGTAACGGTACAACACGCAGTATTTGGCTTGTTCATGACGTTTTGTGTGCTTTCACAACATTTCACCTATCGCACTTTTGTACTCGCAATAAAACAACCCTATCTCGTTAGATGACGTCGTTTTTTGGTGGTTTCACGACGCTACCTAGCTTAAACTAACATAACTCAACCTAACATAACCTTCGGACTTCTATCGTTAGAAAACGTTTTACTCGCTACTTTACATTGCTTTCTACAACATTACGACGGTTTCAAGCGCTTTCACATTAGATATCGCAGTTCCCAACTTGTAAAGGTGAAAAACACTGCATCTCACTAAGTGACATTGTTTAACGCGGTTTTACGACGGTTCATACCTTAACCTAACGTAACCTAACCTAACTTAACCTAACCTTACCTAACCTAACCTAACCTAACCCAACCCAACCCAACCTAACCTAACCTAACCTAACCTAAACTAACCTAACCAAACCTAACCTAACCTAACCTAACGTAACCTAACCTATTCTAACGTAACCTAACCTTACCTGATCTAACCTAACCTAACGTAACCTAACCTAACCTAACATAACCTAACGTAACCTAACCTAACCTAACGTAACCTAACCTAACCTAACCAAACCTAACCCAACCCAACCCAACCCAACAACACCCACCCCAACCTAACCTAACCTAACCTAACCTTACCTAACCTAACCAAATTATCCTTACCTAACCTAACCTAACCTAACGTAACCTAACCTAACCTAACGTAGCCTAACCTAACCTAACCTAACCTAACCCAACGTAACCTAACCTAACCTAACCTAACCTAACCTAAACTAACCTAACCCAACCTAACCTAACCTAACCTAACCTAACCAAACCTAACCTAACCTAACCTAACCTAACCTAACCTAACGACGTTTGCAAGCGCTTTCACATTAGATATCGCAGTTCCCGACTTGTATTGGTGAAAAACACTGCTGCTCACTAAGTGACATTGTTTAATGCGGTTTTGCGACGGTTCATATCTTAACCGAACTTAAGATTCGCACTTGTGTTGAAAAACGCTCTATTACACTGTTTCGTTCACAATTACGATATTTGCATGACCTCACAGTTTTTCACCAACTTATTACAGTACAGAAGGCTGTCTCTCGCTAAATGACATTGTTCTTTAAGGTTTCACGATGCTTGCATGCGCTTTAACGAGAATATCACCACATAGCAGTTTCGCACTTGTAACGGTACAACACGCAGTATTTGGCTTGTTCATGACGTTTTGTGTGCTTTCACAACATTTCACCTATCGCAGTTTCGTACTCGCAATAAAACAACACTATCTCGTTAGATGACGTCGTTTTTGGTGGTTTCACGACGCTACCTAGCTTAAACTAACCTAACCTAACCTAACCTTCGCACTTCTATCGTTAGAAAACGTTTTACTCGCTACTTTACAATGCTCTCTACAACATTACGACGGTTTCATGCACTTTCACATTAGATATCGCAGTTCCCGACTTGTAATGGTGAAAAAACCTGCATCTCACAAAGTGACATTGTTCAATTCGGTTTTACGACGGTTCATATCTTAACCTAACCTAACATTCGCGCTTGTATCTCAAAACGCTCTATTACACTGTTTCGTTCACAATTACGATATTTGCATGACCTCACAGTTTTTCACCAACTTATTGCAGTACAGAACGCTGTATCTCGCTAAATGACATTGTTCTTTAAGGTTTCACGATGCTTGCATGCGCTTTAACGAGAATATCTTAATATAGCAGTTTCGCACTTGTAACGGTAGAACACGCAGTATTTGGCTTGTTCATGCCGTTTTGTGTGCTTTCACAACATTTCACCTATCGCAGTTTAATACTCGCAATAAAACAACACTATCTCGTTGGATGACGTCGTTTTTGGTAGTTTCACGACGCTACCTAGCTTAAACTAACCTAACCTAACCTAACCTTCGCACTTCTATCGTTAGAAAACGTTTTACTCGCAACTTTACAATGTTTTCTACAAGATTACGACGGTTTCATGCGCTTTCCTATTAGATATCGTAGTTCCCGACTTGTAATGTTGAAAAACACTACATCTAACTAAGTGACATTGTTTAATGCGGTTTTAGCGCGGTTCATATCTTAACCTAACCTAACCTAACCTAACCTAACCTAACCTTACTTAACCCGACCTAACCCAACCTAACCTAACCTAACCTAACCAAACCTTACCTAACATAACCTAACCTAACCTAACCTAACCTAACCAAACCTAACCTAACCTAACCTAACGTAACCTAACCTAACCTAACCAAACCTAACCTAACCTAACGACGTTTGCAAGCGCTTTCACATTAGATATCGCAGTTCCCGTCTTGTAATGGTGAAAAACACTGCATCTCACTAAGTGACATTGTTTAATGCGGTTTTACGACGGTTCATATCTTAACCTAACCTAACATTCGCGCTTGTATCTCAAAACGCTCTATTACACTGTTTCGTTCACAATTACGATATTTGCATGACCTCACAGTTTTTCACCAACTTATTACAGTACAGAAGGCTGTCTCTCGCTAAATGACATTGTTCTTTAAGGTTTCACGATGCTTGCATGCGCTTTAACGAGAATATCACAACATAGCAGTTTCACACTTGTAACGGTACAACACGCAGTATTTGGCTTGTTCATGACGTTTTGTGTGCTTTCACAACATTTCACCTATCGCAGTTTCGTACTCGCAATAAAACAACACTATCTCGTTAGATGACGTCGTTTTTGGTGGTTTCACGACGCTACCTAGCTTAAACTAACCTAACCTAACCTAACCTTCGCACTTCTATCGTTAGAAAACGTTTTATTCGCTACTTTACAATGTTTTCACCAAGATTACGACGGTTTCATGCGCTTTCACATTAGATATCGCAGTTTTTGACTTGTTATGGTGAAAAACACAGCATCTCATTGACAATTTTTAATGCGGTTTTAGCGCGGTTCATATCTTAACCTAACCTAACCTAACCTATCTCAACTCAACCCAACCTAACCTAATCTAACCTAACCTAACCTAACCTAACCAAACCTAACATAACCTAACCTAACCTAACCTAACCAAACCTAACCTAACCTAACCTAACCTAACGTAACCCAACCTAACCTAACCTAACCTATCCTAACGACGTTTGCAAGCGCTTTCACATTAGATATCGCAGTTCCCGACTTGTAATGGTGAAAAACACTGCATCTCACTAAGTGACATTGTTTAATGCGGTTTTACGACGGTTCGTATTTTAACCTAACCGAACATTCGCACTTGTATCTAAAAACGCTCTATTACACTGTTTCGTTCACAATTACGATATTTGCATAACCTCACAGTTTTTCACCAACTTATTGCAGTACAGAACGCTGTATCTCGCTAAATCACATTGTTCTTTAAGGTTTAACGATGCTTCCATGCGCTTTAACGAGAATATCACAACATAGCAGTTTCGCACTTGTAACGGTACAACACGCAGTATTTGGCTTGTTCATGACGTTTTGTGTGCTTTCACAACATTTCACCTATCGCAGTTTTGTACTCGCAATAAAACAACCCTATCTCGTTAGATGACGTCGTTTTTTGGTGGTTTCACGACGCTACCTAGCTTAAACTAACATAACTCAACCTAACATAACCTTCGGACTTCTATCGTTAGAAAACGTTTTACTCGCTACTTTACATTGCTTTCTACAACATTACGACGGTTTCAAGCGCTTTCACATTAGATATCGCAGTTCCCAACTTGTAAAGGTGAAAAACACTGCATCTCACTAAGTGACATTGTTTAACGCGGTTTTACGACGGTTCATACCTTAACCTAACGTAACCTAACCTAACTTAACCTAACCTTACCTAACCTAACCTAACCTAACCCAACCCAACCGAACCTAACCTAACCTAACCTAACCTAAACTAACCTAACCAAACCTAACCTAACCTAACCTAACGTAACCTAACCTAACCTAACCTATTCTAACGTAACCTAACCTTACCTGATCTAACCTAACCTAACGTAACCTAACCTAACCTAACATAACCTAACGTAACCTAACCTAACGTAACCTAACCTAACCTAACCAAACCTAACCCAACCCAACCCAACAACACCCACCCCAACCTAACCTAACCTAACCTAACCTTACCTAACCTAACCAAATTATCCTTACCTAACCTAACCTAACCTAACGTAACCTAACCTAACCTAACGTAGCCTAACCTAACCTAACCTAACCTAACCCAACGTAACCTAACCTAACCTAACCCAACTCAACTCAACCCAACCTAACCTAATCTAACCTAACCTAACCTAACCTAACCTAACCTAACCTAACCTAACCTAACCTAACGACGGTTGCAAGCGCTTTCACATTAGATATCGCAGTTCCCGACTTGTAATGGTGAAAAACTGCATCTCACTAAGTGACATTGTTTAATGCGGTTTTACGACGGTTCATATCTTAACCTAACCGAACATTCGCACTTGTATCTAAAAGCGCTCTATTACACTGTTTCGTTCACAATTACGATATTTGCATAACCTCACAGTTTTTCACCAACTTATTGCAGTACAGAACGCTGTATCTCGCTAAATGACATTGTTCTTTAAGGTTTCACGATGCTTGCATGCGCTTTAACGAGAATATCACAATATAGCAGTTTCGCACTTGTAACGGTAGAACACGCAGTATTTGGCTTGTTCATGCCGTTTTGTGTGCTTTCACAACATTTCACCTATCGCAGTTTAATACTCGCAATAAAACAACACTATCTCGTTGGATGACGTCGTTTTTGGTAGTTTCACGACGCTACCTAGCTTAAACTAACCTAACCTAACCTAACCTTCGCACTTCTATCGTTAGAAAACGTTTTACTCGCAACTTTACAATGTTTTCTACAAGATTACGACGGTTTCATGCGCTTTCCTATTAGATATCGTAGTTCCCGACTTGTAATGTTGAAAAACACTACATCTAACTAAGTGACATTGTTTAATGCGGTTTTAGCGCGGTTCATATCTTAAACTAACCTAACCTAACCTAACCTAACCTTACTTAACCCGACCTAACCCAACCTAACCTAACCTAACCTAACCAAACCTTACCTAACATAACCTAACCTAACCTAACCTAACCTAACCAAACCTAACCTAACCTAACCTAACGTAACCTAACCTAACCTAACCAAACCTAACCTAACCTAACGACGTTTGCAAGCGCTTTCACATTAGATATCGCAGTTCCCGTCTTGTAATGGTGAAAAACACTGCATCTCACTAAGTGACATTGTTTAATGCGGTTTTACGACGGTTCATATCTTAACCTAACCTAACATTCGCGCTTGTATCTCAAAACGCTCTATTACACTGTTTCGTTCACAATTACGATATTTGCATGACCTCACAGTTTTTCACCAACTTATTACAGTACAGAACGCTGTCTCTCGCTAAATGACATCATTCTTTAAGGTTTCACGATGCTTGCATGCGCTTTAACGAGAATATCACAACATAGCAGTTTCGCACTTGTAACGGTACAACACGCAGTATTTGGCTTGTTCATGACGTTTTGTGTGCTTTCACAACATTTCACCTATCGCAGTTTCGTACTCGCAATAAAACAACACTATCTCGTTAGATGACGTCGTTTTTGGTGGTTTCACGACGCTACCTAGCCTAAACTAACATAACTCAACCTAACATAACCTTCGGACTTCTATCGTTAGAAAACGTTTTACTCGCTACTTTACATTGCTTTCTACAACATTACGATGGTTTCAAGCGCTTTCACATTAGATATAGCAGTTCCCAACTTGTAAAGGTGAAAAACACTGCATCTCACTAAGTGACATTGTTTAACGCGGTTTTACGACGGTTCATACCTTAACCTAACGTAACCTAACCTAACCTAACCTTACCTAACCTAACCTAACCTAACCTAACCCAACCCAACCCAACCTAACCTAACCTAACCTAACCTAACCTAAACTAACCTAACCCAACCTAACCTAACCTAACCTAACCCAACCTAACCCAACCCAACCCAACCTAACCTAACCTAACCTAACCTAAACTAACCTAACCAAACCTAACCTAACCTAACCTAACCTAACGTAACCTAACCTAACCTAACCTATTCTAACGTAACCTAACCTTACCTGATCTAACCTAACCTAACGTAACCTAACCTAACCTAACATAACCTAACGTAACCTAACCTAACCTAACCTAACCTAACGTAACCTAACCTAACCAAACCTAACCCAACCCAACCCAACCCAACAACACCCACCCCAACGTAACCTAACCTAACCTTACCTAACCTAACCAAATTATCCTTACCTAACCTAACCTAACCTAACGTATTCTAACCTAACCTAACCCAACGTAACCTAACCTAACCTAACCCAACTCAACCCAACCTAACCTAATCTAACCTAACCTAACCTAACCTAACCTAACCTAACCAAACCTAACCTAACCTAACCTAACCTAACCTAACGACGGTTGCAAGCGCTTTCACATTAGATATCGCAGTTCCCGACTTGTAATGGTGAAAAACACTGCATCTCACTAAGTGACATTGTTTAATGCGGTTTTACGACGGTTCATATCTTAACCTAACCGAACATTCGCACTTGTATCTAAAAACGCTCTATTACACTGTTTCGTTCACAATTACGATATTTGCATAACCTCACAGTTTTTCACCAACTTATTGCAGTACAGAACGCTGTATCTCACTAAATGACATTGTTCTTTAAGGTTTCACGATGCTTGCATGCGCTTTAACGAGAATATCACAATATAGCAGTTTCGCACTTGTAACGGTAGAACACGCAGTATTTGGCTTGTTCATGCCGTTTTGTGTGCTTTCACAACATTTCACCTACCGCAGTTTCGTACTCGCAATAAAACAACACTATCTCGTTAGATGACGTCGTTTTTGGTGGTTTCACGACGCTACCTAGCTTAAACTAACCTAACCTAACCTAACCTTCGCACTTCTATCGTTAGAAAACGTTTTATTCGCTACTTTACAATGTTTTCACCAAGATTACGACGGTTTCATGCGCTTTCACATTAGATATCGCAGTTTTTGACTTGTTATGGTGAAAAACACTACATCTAACTAAGTGACATTGTTTAATGCGGTTCTAGCGCGGTTCATATCTTAACCTAACCTAACCTAACCTAGCCTAACCCAACCTAACCTAACCTTACTTAACCTACCCTAACCCAACCTAACCTAACCTAACCTAACCAAACCTTACCTAACATAACCTAACCTAACCTAACCTAACCAAACCTAACCTAACCTAACCTAACCTAACGTAACCCAACCTAACCTAACCTAACCTATCCTAACGACGTTTGCAAGCGCTTTCACATTAGATATCGCAGTTCCCGACTTGTAATGGTGAAAAACACTGCATCTCACTAAGTGACATTGTTTAATGCGGTTTTACGACGGTTCGTATTTTAACCTAACCGAACATTCGCACTTGTATCTAAAAACGCTCTATTACACTGTTTCGTTCACAATTACGATATTTGCATAACCTCACAGTTTTTCACCAACTTATTGCAGTACAGAACGCTGTATCTCGCTAAATCACATTGTTCTTTAAGGTTTAACGATGCTTCCATGCGCTTTAACGAGAATATCACAACATAGCAGTTTCGCACTTGTAACGGTACAACACGCAGTATTTGGCTTGTTCATGACGTTTTGTGTGCTTTCACAACATTTCACCTATCGCAGTTTTGTACTCGCAATAAAACAACCCTATCTCGTTAGATGACGTCGTTTTTTGGTGGTTTCACGACGCTACCTAGCTTAAACTAACATAACTCAACCTAACATAACCTTCGGACTTCTATCGTTAGAAAACGTTTTACTCGCTACTTTACATTGCTTTCTACAACATTACGACGGTTTCAAGCGCTTTCACATTAGATATCGCAGTTCCCAACTTGTAAAGGTGAAAAACACTGCATCTCACTAAGTGACATTGTTTAACGCGGTTTTACGACGGTTCATACCTTAACCTAACGTAACCTAACCTAACTTAACCTAACCTTACCTAACCTAACCTAACCTAACCCAACCCAACCGAACCTAACCTAACCTAACCTAACCTAAACTAACCTAACCAAACCTAACCTAACCTAACCTAACGTAACCTAACCTAACCTAACCTATTCTAACGTAACCTAACCTTACCTGATCTAACCTAACCTAACGTAACCTAACCTAACCTAACATAACCTAACGTAACCTAACCTAACGTAACCTAACCTAACCTAACCAAACCTAACCCAACCCAACCCAACCCAACAACACCCACCCCAACCTAACCTAACCTAACCTAACCTTACCTAACCTAACCAAATTATCCTTACCTAACCTAACCTAACCTAACGTAACCTAACCTAACCTAACGTAGCCTAACCTAACCTAACCTAACCTAACCCAACGTAACCTAACCTAACCTAACCCAACTCAACTCAACCCAACCTAACCTAATCTAACCTAACCTAACCTAACCTAACCTAACCTAACCTAACCTAACCTAACCTAACCTAACCTAACGACGGTTGCAAGCGCTTTCACATTAGATATCGCAGTTCCCGACTTGTAATGGTGAAAAACTGCATCTCACTAAGTGACATTGTTTAATGCGGTTTTACGACGGTTCATATCTTAACCTAACCGAACATTCGCACTTGTATCTAAAAGCGCTCTATTACACTGTTTCGTTCACAATTACGATATTTGCATAACCTCACAGTTTTTCACCAACTTATTGCAGTACAGAACGCTGTATCTCGCTAAATGACATTGTTCTTTAAGGTTTCACGATGCTTGCATGCGCTTTAACGAGAATATCACAATATAGCAGTTTCGCACTTGTAACGGTAGAACACGCAGTATTTGGCTTGTTCATGCCGTTTTGTGTGCTTTCACAACATTTCACCTATCGCAGTTTAATACTCGCAATAAAACAACACTATCTCGTTGGATGACGTCGTTTTTGGTAGTTTCACGACGCTACCTAGCTTAAACTAACCTAACCTAACCTAACCTTCGCACTTCTATCGTTAGAAAACGTTTTACTCGCAACTTTACAATATTTTCTACAAGATTACGACGGTTTCATGCGCTTTCCTATTAGATATCGTAGTTCCCGACTTGTAATGTTGAAAAACACTACATCTAACTAAGTGACATTGTTTAATGCGGTTTTAGCGCGGTTCATATCTTAAACTAACCTAACCTAACCTAACCTAACCTTACTTAACCCGACCTAACCCAACCTAACCTAACCTAACCTAACCAAACCTTACCTAACATAACCTAACCTAACCTAACCTAACCTAACCAAACCTAACCTAACCTAACCTAACGTAACCTAACCTAACCTAACCAAACCTAACCTAACCTAACGACGTTTGCAAGCGCTTTCACATTAGATATCGCAGTTCCCGTCTTGTAATGGTGAAAAACACTGCATCTCACTAAGTGACATTGTTTAATGCTGTTTTACGACGGTTCATATCTTAACCTAACCTAACATTCGCGCTTGTATCTCAAAACGCTCTATTACACTGTTTCGTTCACAATTACGATATTTGCATGACCTCACAGTTTTTCACCAACTTATTACAGTACAGAACGCTGTCTCTCGCTAAATGACATCATTCTTTAAGGTTTCACGATGCTTGCATGCGCTTTAACGAGAATATCACAACATAGCAGTTTCGCACTTGTAACGGTACAACACGCAGTATTTGGCTTGTTCATGACGTTTTGTGTGCTTTCACAACATTTCACCTATCGCAGTTTCGTACTCGCAATAAAACAACACTATCTCGTTAGATGACGTCGTTTTTGGTGGTTTCACGACGCTACCTAGCC
Source organism: Rhipicephalus microplus (assembly GCF_043290135.1). Lineage (NCBI taxonomy): Eukaryota > Metazoa > Arthropoda > Arachnida > Ixodida > Ixodidae > Rhipicephalus > Rhipicephalus microplus. The sequence goes on along the minus strand of NW_027464606.1, from coordinate 5,230,547 downwards.
TAAACTAACATAACTCAACCTAACATAACCTTCGGACTTCTATCGTTAGAAAACGTTTTACTCGCTACTTTACATTGCTTTCTACAACATTACGATGGTTTCAAGCGCTTTCACATTAGATATAGCAGTTCCCAACTTGTAAAGGTGAAAAACACTGCATCTCACTAAGTGACATTGTTTAACGCGGTTTTACGACGGTTCATACCTTAACCTAACGTAACCTAACCTAACCTAACCTTACCTAACCTAACCTAACCCAACCCAACCCAACCTAACCTAACCTAACCTAACCTAACCTAAACTAACCTAACCCAACCTAACCTAACCTAACCTAACCCAACCTAACCCAACCCAACCCAACCTAACCTAACCTAACCTAACCTAAACTAACCTAACCAAACCTAACCTAACCTAACCTAACCTAACGTAACCTAACCTAACCTAACCTATTCTAACGTAACCTAACCTTACCTGATCTAACCTAACCTAACGTAACCTAACCTAACCTAACATAACCTAACGTAACCTAACCTAACCTAACCTAACGTAACCTAACCTAACCAAACCTAACCCAACCCAACCCAACCCAACAACACCCACCCCAACGTAACCTAACCTAACCTTACCTAACCTAACCAAATTATCCTTACCTAACCTAACCTAACCTAACGTATTCTAACCTAACCTAACCCAACGTAACCTAACCTAACCTAACCCAACTCAACCCAACCTAACCTAATCTAACCTAACCTAACCTAACCTAACCTAACCTAACCAAACCTAACCTAACCTAACCTAACCTAACCTAACGACGGTTGCAAGCGCTTTCACATTAGATATCGCAGTTCCCGACTTGTAATGGTGAAAAACACTGCATCTCACTAAGTGACATTGTTTAATGCGGTTTTACGACGGTTCATATCTTAACCTAACCGAACATTCGCACTTGTATCTAAAAACGCTCTATTACACTGTTTCGTTCACAATTACGATATTTGCATAACCTCACAGTTTTTCACCAACTTATTGCAGTACAGAACGCTGTATCTCACTAAATGACATTGTTCTTTAAGGTTTCACGATGCTTGCATGCGCTTTAACGAGAATATCACAATATAGCAGTTTCGCACTTGTAACGGTAGAACACGCAGTATTTGGCTTGTTCATGCCGTTTTGTGTGCTTTCACAACATTTCACCTACCGCAGTTTAATACTCGCAATAAAACAACACTATCTCGTTAGATGACGTCGTTTTTGGTAGTTTCACGACGCTACCTAGCTTAAACTAACCTAACCTAACCTAACCTTCGCACTTCTGTTTCGTTAGAAAACGTTTTACTCGCAACTTTACAATGTTTTCTACAAGATTACGACGGTTTCATGCGCTTTCCTATTAGATATCGTAGTTCCCGACTTGTAATGTTGAAAAACACTACATCTAACTAAGTCACATTGTTTAATGCGGTTTTAGCGCGGTTCATATCTTAACCTAACCTAACCTAACCTAGCCTAACCCAACCTAACCTAACCTTACTTAACCTACCCTAACCCAACCTAACCTAACCTAACCTAACCAAACCTTACCTAACATAACCTAACCTAACCTAACCTAACCAAACCTAACCTAACCTAACCTAACCTAACGTAACCTAACCTAACCTAACCTAACCTAACCTAACGACGTTTGCAAGCGCTTTCACATTAGATATCGCAGTTCCCGACTTGTAATGGTGAAAAACACTGCTGCTCACTAAGTGACATTGTTTAATGCGGTTTTGCGACGGTTCATATCTTAACCGGACTTAAGATTCGCACTTGTATTGAAAAACGCTCTATTACACTGTTTCGTTCACAATTACGATATTTGCATGACCTCACAGTTTTTCACCAACTTATTACAGTACAGAACGCTGTCTCTCGCTAAGTGACATTGTTCTTTAAGGTTTCACGATGCTTGCATGCGCTTTAACGAGAATATCACAACATAGCAGTTTCGCACTTGTAACGGTACAACACGCAGTATTTGGCTTGTTCATGACGTTTTGTGTGCTTTCACAACATTTCACCTATCGCAGTTTCGTACTCGCAATAAAACAACACTATCTCGTTAGATGACGTCGTTTTTGGTGGTTTCACGACGCTACCTAGCCTAAACTAACATAACTCAACCTAACATAACCTTCGGACTTCTATCGTTAGAAAACGTTTTACTCGCTACTTTACATTGCTTTCTACAACATTACGACGGTTTCAAGCGCTTTCACATTAGATATCGCAGTTCCCAACTTGTAAAGGTGAAAAACACTGCATCTCACTAAGTGACATTGTTTAACGCGGTTTTACGACGGTTCATACCTTAACCTAACGTAACCTAACCTAACCTAACCTTACCTAACCTAACCTAACCTAACCTAACCCAACCCAACCCAACCTAACCTAACCTAACCTAACCTAAACTAACCTAACCCAACCTAACCTAACCTAACCTAACCCAACCTAACCCAACCCAACCCAACCTAACCTAACCTAACCTAACCTAAACTAACCTAACCAAACCTAACCTAACCTAACCTAACCTAACGTAACCTAACCTAACCTAACCTAACCTATTCTAACGTAACCTAACCTTACCTGATCTAACCTAACCTAACGTAACCTAACCTAACCTAACATAACCTAACGTCACCTAACCTAACCTAACCTAACCTAACGTAACCTAACCTAACCTAACCAAACCTAACCCAACCCAACCCAACCCAACAACACCCACCCCAACGTAACCTATTCTAACCTTACCTAACCTAACCAAATTATCCTTACCTAACCTAACCTAACCTAACCTAACCCAACGTAACCTAACCTAACCTAACCCAACTCAACCCAACGTAACCTAACCTAACCTAACCCAACTCAACCCAACCTAACCTAATCTAACCTAACCTAACCTAACCTAACCTAACCAAACCTAACCTAACCTAACCTAACCTAACCTAACGACGGTTGCAAGCGCTTTCACATTAGATATCGCAGTTCCCGACTTGTAATGGTGAAAAACACTGCATCTCACTAAGTGACATTGTTTAATGCGGTTTTACGACGGTTCATATCTTAACCTAACCGAACATTCGCACTTGTATCTAAAAACGCTCTATTACACTGTTTCGTTCACAATTACGATATTTGCATAACCTCACAGTTTTTCACCAACTTATTGCAGTACAGAACGCTGTATCTCACTAAATGACATTGTTCTTTAAGGTTTCACGATGCTTGCATGCGCTTTAACGAGAATATCACAATATAGCAGTTTCGCACTTGTAACGGTAGAACACGCAGTATTTGGCTTGTTCATGCCGTTTTGTGTGCTTTCACAACATTTCACCTACCGCAGTTTAATACTCGCAATAAAACAACACTATCTCGTTAGATGACGTCGTTTTTGGTAGTTTCACGACGCTACCTAGCTTAAACTAACCTAACCTAACCTAACCTTCGCACTTCTGTTTCGTTAGAAAACGTTTTACTCGCAACTTTACAATGTTTTCTACAAGATTACGACGGTTTCATGCGCTTTCCTATTAGATATCGTAGTTCCCGACTTGTAATGTTGAAAAACACTACATCTAACTAAGTGACATTGTTTAATGCGGTTTTAGTGCGGTTCATATCTTAACCTAACCTAACCTAACCTAGCCTAACCCAACCTAACCTAACCTTACTTAACCTACCCTAACCCAACCTAACCTAACCTAACCTAACCAAACCTTACCTAACATAACCTAACCTAACCAAACCTAACCTAACCTAACCTAACCTAACCAAACCTAACCTAACCTAACCTAACCTAACGACGGTTGCAAGCGCTTTCACATTAGATATCGCAGTTCCCGACTTGTAATGGTGAAAAACACTGCATCTCACTAAGTGACATTGTTTAATGCGGTTTTACGACGGTTCATATCTTAACCTAACCGAACATTCGCACTTGTATCTAAAAACGCTCTATTACACTGTTTCGTTCACAATTACGATATTTGCATAACCTCACAGTTTTTCACCAACTTATTGCAGTACAGAACGCTGTATCTCGCTAAATCACATTGTTCTTTAAGGTTTAACGATGCTTGCATGCGCTTTAACGAGAATATCACAACATAGCAGTTTCGCACTTGTAACGGTACAACACGCAGTATTTGGCTTGTTCATGACGTTTTGTGTGCTTTCACAACATTTCACCTATCGCAGTTTTGTACTCGCAATAAAACAACCCTATCTCGTTAGATGACGTCGTTTTTTGGTGGTTTCACGACGCTACCTAGCTTAAACTAACATAACTCAACCTAACATAACCTTCGGACTTCTATCGTTAGAAAACGTTTTACTCGCTACTTTACATTGCTTTCTACAACATTACGACGGTTTCAAGCGCTTTCACATTAGATATCGCAGTTCCCAACTTGTAAAGGTGAAAAACACTGCATCTCACTAAGTGACATTGTTTAACGCGGTTTTACGACGGTTCATACCTTAACCTAACGTAACCTAACCTAACTTAACCTAACCTTACCTAACCTAACCTAACCTAACCCAACCCAACCGAACCTAACCTAACCTAACCTAACCTAAACTAACCTAACCAAACCTAACCTAACCTAACCTAACGTAACCTAACCTAACCTAACCTATTCTAACGTAACCTAACCTTACCTGATCTAACCTAACCTAACGTAACCTAACGTAACCTAACCTAACCTAACGTAACCTAACCTAACCTAACCAAACCTAACCTAACCTAACCTAACGTAACCTAACCTAACCTAACCTATTCTAACGTAACCTAACCTTACCTGATCTAACCTAACCTAACGTAACCTAACGTAACCTAACCTAACCTAACGTAACCTAACCTAACCTAACCAAACCTAACCCAACCCAACCCAACCCAACAACACCCACCCCAACCTAACCTAACCTAACCTAACCTTACCTAACCTAACCAAATTATCCTTACCTAACCTAACCTAACCTAACGTAACCTAACCTAACCTAACGTAGCCTAACCTAACCTAACCTAACCTAACCCAACGTAACCTAACCTAACCTAACCCAACTCAACTCAACCCAACCTAACCTAATCTAACCTAACCTAACCTAACCTAACCAAACCTAACCTAACCTAACCTAACGACGGTTGCAAGCGCTTTCACTAGATATCGCAGTTCCCGACTTGTAATGGTGAAAAACTGCATCTCACTAAGTGACATTGTTTAATGCGGTTTTACGACGGTTCATATCTTAACCTAACCGAACATTCGCACTTGTATCTAAAAGCGCTCTATTACACTGTTTCGTTCACAATTACGATATTTGCATAACCTCACAGTTTTTCACCAACTTATTGCAGTACAGAACGCTGTATCTCGCTAAATGACATTGTTCTTTAAGGTTTCACGATGCTTGCATGCGCTTTAACGAGAATATCACAATATAGCAGTTTCGCACTTGTAACGGTAGAACACGCAGTATTTGGCTTGTTCATGCCGTTTTGTGTGCTTTCACAACATTTCACCTATCGCAGTTTAATACTCGCAATAAAACAACACTATCTCGTTGGATGACGTCGTTTTTGGTAGTTTCACGACGCTACCTAGCTTAAACTAACCTAACCTAACCTAACCTTCGCACTTCTATCGTTAGAAAACGTTTTACTCGCAACTTTACAATGTTTTCTACAAGATTACGACGGTTTCATGCGCTTTCCTATTAGATATCGTAGTTCCCGACTTGTAATGTTGAAAAACACTACATCTAACTAAGTGACATTTTTTAATGCGGTTTTAGCGCGGTTCATATCTTAACCTAACCTAACCTAACCTAACCTAACCTTACTTAACCCGACCTAACCCAACCTAACCTAACCTAACCTAACCAAACCTTACCTAACATAACCTAACCTAACCTAACCTAACCTAACCAAACCTAACCTAACCTAACCTAACGTAACCTAACCTAACCTAACCAAACCTAACCTAACCTAACGAAGTTTGCAAGCGCTTTCACATTAGATATCGCAGTTCCCGTCTTGTAATGGTGAAAAACACTGCATCTCACTAAGTGACATTGTTTAATGCGGTTTTACGACGGTTCATATCTTAACCTAACCTAACATTCGCGCTTGTATCTCAAAACGCTCTATTACACTGTTTCGTTCACAATTACGATATTTGCATGACCTCACAGTTTTTCACCAACTTATTACAGTACAGAACGCTGTCTCTCGCTAAATGACATCATTCTTTAAGGTTTCACGATGCTTGCATGCGCTTTAACGAGAATATCACAACATAGCAGTTTCGCACTTGTAACGGTACAACACGCAGTATTTGGCTTGTTCATGACGTTTTGTGTGCTTTCACAACATTTCACCTATCGCAGTTTCGTACTCGCAATAAAACAACACTATCTCGTTAGATGACGTCGTTTTTGGTGGTTTCACGACGCTACCTAGCCTAAACTAACATAACTCAACCTAACATAACCTTCGGACTTCTATCGTTAGAAAACGTTTTACTCGCTACTTTACATTGCTTTCTACAACATTACGATGGTTTCAAGCGCTTTCACATTAGATATAGCAGTTCCCAACTTGTAAAGGTGAAAAACACTGCATCTCACTAAGTGACATTGTTTAACGCGGTTTTACGACGGTTCATACCTTAACCTAACGTAACCTAACCTAACCTAACCTTACCTAACCTAACCTAACCTAACCTAACCCAACCCAACCTAACCTAACCTAACCTAACCTAAACTAACCTAACCCAACCTAACCTAACCTAACCTAACCCAACCTAACCCAACCCAACCCAACCTAACCTAACCTAACCTAACCTAAACTAACCTAACCAAACCTAACCTAACCTTACCTAACCTAACGTAACCTAACCTAACCTAACCTATTCTAACGTAACCTAACCTTACCTGATCTAACCTAACCTAACGTAACCTAACCTAACCTAACATAACCTAACGTAACCTAACCTAACCTAACCTAACGTAACCTAACCTAACCAAACCTAACCCAACCCAACCCAACCCAACAACACCCACCCCAACGTAACCTAACCTAACCTTACCTAACCTAACCAAATTATCCTTACCTAACCTAACCTAACCTAACGTATTCTAACCTAACCTAACCCAACGTAACCTAACCTAACCTAACCTAACCCAACTCAACCCAACCTAACCTAATCTAACCTAACCTAACCTAACCTAACCAAACCTAACCTAACCTAACCTAACCTAACCTAACGACGGTTGCAAGCGCTTTCACATTAGATATCGCAGTTCCCGACTTGTAATGGTGAAAAACACTGCATCTCACTAAGTGACATTGTTTAATGCGGTTTTACGACGGTTCATATCTTAACCTAACCGAACATTCGCACTTGTATCTAAAAACGCTCTATTACACTGTTTCGTTCACAATTACGATATTTGCATAACCTCACAGTTTTTCACCAACTTATTGCAGTACAGAACGCTGTATCTCACTAAATGACATTGTTCTTTAAGGTTTCACGATGCTTGCATGCGCTTTAACGAGAATATCACAATATAGCAGTTTCGCACTTGTAACGGTAGAACACGCAGTATTTGGCTTGTTCATGCCGTTTTGTGTGCTTTCACAACATTTCACCTACCGCAGTTTAATACTCGCAATAAAACAACACTATCTCGTTAGATGACGTCGTTTTTGGTAGTTTCACGACGCTACCTAGCTTAAACTAACCTAACCTAACCTAACCTTCGCACTTCTGTTTCGTTAGAAAACGTTTTACTCGCAACTTTACAATGTTTTCTACAAGATTACGACGGTTTCATGCGCTTTCCTATTAGATATCGTAGTTCCCGACATGTAATGTTGAAAAACACTACATCTAACTAAGTGACATTGTTTAATGCGGTTTTAGCGCGGTTCATATCTTAACCTAACCTAACCTAACCTAGCCTAACCCAACCTAACCTAACCTTACTTAACCTACCCTAACCCAACCTAACCTAACCTAACCTAACCAAACCTTACCTAACATAACCTAACCTAACCTAACCTAACCAAACCTAACCTAACCTAACCTAACCTAACGTAACCTAACCTAACCTAACCTAACCTAACCTAACGACGTTTGCAAGCGCTTTCACATTAGATATCGCAGTTCCCGACTTGTAATGGTGAAAAACACTGCTGCTCACTAAGTGACATTGTTTAATGCGGTTTTGCGACGGTTCATATCTTAACCGGACTTAAGATTCGCACTTGTATTGAAAAACGCTCTATTACACTGTTTCGTTCACAATTACGATATTTGCATGACCTCACAGTTTTTCACCAACTTATTACAGTACAGAACGCTGTCTCTCGCTAAATGACATTGTTCTTTAAGGTTTCACGATGCTTGCATGCGCTTTAACGAGAATATCACAACATAGCAGTTTCGCACTTGTAACGGTACAACACGCAGTATTTGGCTTGTTCATGACGTTTTGTGTGCTTTCACAACATTTCACCTATCGCAGTTTCGTACTCGCAATAAAACAACACTATCTCGTTAGATGACGTCGTTTTTGGTGGTTTCACGACGCTACCTAGCTTAAACTAACCTAACCTAACCTAACCTTCGCACTTCTATCGTTAGAAAACGTTTTATTCGCTACTTTACAATGTTTTCACCAAGATTACGACGGTTTCATGCGCTTTCACATTAGTTATCGCAGTTTTTGACTTGTTATGGTGAAAAACACAGCATCTCATTGACAATTTTTAATGCGGTTTTAGCGCGGTTCATATCTTAACCTAACCTAACCTAACCTATCTCAACTCAACCCAACCTAACCTAATCTAACCTAACCTAACCTAACCTAACCAAACCTAACCTAACCTAACCTAACCTAACCTAACGACGGTTGCAAGCGCTTTCACATTAGATATCGCAGTTCCCGACTTGTAATGATGAAAAACACTGCATCTCACTAAGTGACATTGTTTAATGCGGTTTTACGACGGTTCATATCTTAACCTAACCGAACATTCGCACTTGTATCTAAAAACGCTCTATTACACTGTTTCGTTCACAATTACGATATTTGCATAACCTCACAGTTTTTCACCAACTTATTGCAGTACAGAACGCTGTATCTCGCTAAATCACATTGTTCTTTAAGGTTTCACGATGCTTGCATGCGCTTTAACGAGAATATCACAACATAGCAGTTTCGCACTTGTAACGGTACAACACGCAGTATTTGGCTTGTTCATGACGTTTTGTGTGCTTTCACAACATTTCACCTATCGCAGTTTTGTACTCGCAATAAAACAACACTATCTCGTTAGATGACGTCGTTTTTGGTGGTTTCACGACGCTACCTAGCTTAAACTAACATAACTCAACCTAACATAACCTTCGGACTTCTATCGTTAGAAAACGTTTTACTCGCTACTTTACATTGCTTTCTACAACATTACGACGGTTTCAAGCACTTTCACATTAGATATCGCAGTTCCCAACTTGTAAAGGTGAAAAACACTGCATCTCACTAAGTGACATTGTTTAACGCGGTTTTACGACGGTTCATACCTTAACCTAACGTAACCTAACCTAACTTAACCTAACCTTACCTAACCTAACCTAACCCAACCCAACCCAACCTAACCTAACCTAACCTAACCTAAACTAACCTAACCAAACCTAACCTAACCTAACCTAACGTAACCTAACCTAACCTAACCTATTCTAACGTAACCTAACCTTACCTGATCTAACCTAACCTAACGTAACCTAACCTAACCTAACATAACCTAACGTAACCTAACCTAACCTAACGTAACCTAACCTAACCTAACCAAACCTAACCCAACCCAACCCAACCCAACAACACCCACCCCAACCTAACCTAACCTAACCTAACCTTACCTAACCTAACCAAATTATCCTTACCTAACCTAACCTAACCTAACGTAACCTAACCTAACCTAACGTAGCCTAACCTAACGACGGTTGCAAGCGCTTTCACATTAGATATCGCAGTTCCCGACTTGTAATGGTGAAAAACTGCATCTCACTAAGTGACATTGTTTAATGCGGTTTTACGACGGTTCATATCTTAACCTAACCGAACATTCGCACTTGTATCTAAAAACGCTCTATTACACTGTTTCGTTCACAATTACGATATTTGCATAACCTCACAGTTTTTCACCAACTTATTGCAGTACAGAACGCTGTATCTCGCTAAATGACATTGTTCTTTAAGGTTTCACGATGCTTGCATGCGCTTTAACGAGAATATAACAATATAGCAGTTTCGCACTTGTAACGGTAGAACACGCAGTATTTGGCTTGTTCATGCCGTTTTGTGTGCTTTCACAACATTTCACCTATCGCAGTTTAATACTCGCAATAAAACAACACTATCTCGTTGGATGACGTCGTTTTTGGTAGTTTCACGACGCTACCTAGCTTAAACTAACCTAACCTAACCTAACCTTCGCACTTCTATCGTTAGAAAACGTTTTACTCGCAACTTTACAATGTTTTCTACAAGATTACGACGGTTTCATGCGCTTTCCTATTAGATATCGTAGTTCCCGACTTGTAATGTTGAAAAACACTACATCTAACTAAGTGACATTGTTTAATGCGGTTTTAGCGCGGTTCATATCTTAACCTAACCTAACCTAACCTAACCTAACCTAACCTTACTTAACCCGACCTAACCCAACCTAACCTAACCTAACCTAACCAAACCTTACCTAACATAACCTAACCTAACCTAACCTAACCAAACCTAACCTAACCTAACCTAACGTAACCTAACCTAACCTAACCAAACCTAACCTAACCTAACGACGTTTGCAAGCGCTTTCACATTAGATATCGCAGTTCCCGTCTTGTAATGGTGAAAAACACTGCATCTCACTAAGTGACATTGTTTAATGCGGTTTTACGACGGTTCATATCTTAACCTAACCTAACATTCGCGCTTGTATCTCAAAACGCTCTATTACACTGTTTCGTTCACAATTACGATATTTGCATGACCTCACAGTTTTTCACCAACTTATTACAGTACAGAACGCTGTCTCTCGCTAAATGACATCATTCTTTAAGGTTTCACGATGCTTGCATGCGCTTTAACGAGAATATCACAACATAGCAGTTTCGCACTTGTAACGGTACAACACGCAGTATTTGGCTTGTTCATGACGTTTTGTGTGCTTTCACAACATTTCACCTATCGCAGTTTCGTACTCGCAATAAAACAACACTATCTCGTTAGATGACGTCGTTTTTGGTGGTTTCACGACGCTACCTAGCCTAAACTAACATAACTCAACCTAACATAACCTTCGGACTTCTATCGTTAGAAAACGTTTTACTCGCTACTTTACATTGCTTTCTACAACATTACGACGGTTTCAAGCGCTTTCACATTAGATATCGCAGTTCCCAACTTGTAAAGGTGAAAAACACTGCATCTCACTAAGTGACATTGTTTAACGCGGTTTTACGACGGTTCATACCTTAACCTAACGTAACCTAACCTAACCTAACCTTACCTAACCTAACCTAACCTAACCTAACCCAACCCAACCCAACCTAACCTAACCTAACCTAAACTAACCTAACCCAACCTAACCTAACCTAACCTAACCCAACCTAACCCAACCCAACCCAACCTAACCTAACCTAACCTAACCTAAACTAACCTAACCAAACCTAACCTAACCTAACCTAACCTAACGTAACCTAACCTAACCTAACCTATTCTAACGTAACCTAACCTTACCTGATCTAACCTAACCTAACGTAACCTAACCTAACCTAACATAACCTAACGTAACCTAACCTAACCTAACCTAACCTAACGTAACCTAACCTAACCTAACCAAACCTAACCCAACCCAACCCAACCCAACAACACCCACCCCAACGTAACCTAACCTAACCTTACCTAACCTAACCAAATTATCCTTACCTAACCTAACCTAACCTAACGTAACCTAACCTAACCTAACGTAGCCTAACCTAACCTAACCTAACCTAACCCAACGTAACCTAACCTAACCTAACCCAACTCAACCCAACCTAACCTAATCTAACCTAACCTAACCTAACCTAACCTAACCTAACCAAACCTAACCTAACCTAACCTAACCTAACCTAACGACGGTTGCAAGCGCTTTCACATTAGATATCGCAGTTCCCGACTTGTAATGGTGAAAAACACTGCATCTCACTAAGTGACATTGTTTAATGCGGTTTTACGACGGTTCATATCTTAACCTAACCGAACATTCGCACTTGTATCTAAAAACGCTCTATTACACTGTTCCGTTCACAATTACGATATTTGCATAACCTCACAGTTTTTCACCAACTTATTGCAGTACAGAACGCTGTATCTCACTAAATGACATTGTTCTTTAAGGTTTCACGATGCTTGCATGCGCTTTAACGAGAATATCACAATATAGCAGTTTCGCACTTGTAACGGTAGAACACGCAGTATTTGGCTTGTTCATGCCGTTTTGTGTGCTTTCACAACATTTCACCTACCGCAGTTTAATACTCGCAATAAAACAACACTATCTCGTTAGATGACGTCGTTTTTGGTAGTTTCACGACGCTACCTAGCCTAAACTAACCTAACCTAACCTAACCTTCGCACTTCTGTTTCGTTAGAAAACGTTTTACTCGCAACTTTACAATGTTTTCTACAAGATTACGACGGTTTCATGCGCTTTCCTATTAGATATCGTAGTTCCCGACTTGTAATGTTGAAAAACACTACATCTAACTGACATTGTTTAATGCGGTTTTAGCGCGGTTCATATCTTAACCTAACGTAACCTAACCTAACCTAACCCAACCTAACCTAACCTTACTTACCCCGACCTAACCCAACCTAACCTAACCTAACCTAACCAAACCTTACCTAACATAACCTAACCTAACCTAACCTAACCAAACCTAACCTAACCTAACCTAACCTAACCTAACCTAACGACGTTTGCAAGCGCTTTCACATTGAATATCGCAGTTCCCGACTTGTAATGGTGAAAGACACTGCATCTCACTAAGTGACATTGTTTAATGCGGTTTTACGACGGTTCATATCTTAACCTAACCGAACATTCGCACTTGTATCTAAAAACGCTCTATTACACTGTTTCGTTCACAATTACGATATTTGCGTGACCTCAATGTTTTTCACCAACCTTTTACAGTACAGAACGCTGTCTCTCGCTAAATGACATCATTCTTTAAGGTTTCACGATGCTTGCATGCGCTTTAACGAGAATATCACAACATAGCAGTTTCGCACTTGTAACGGTACAACACGCAGTATTTGGCTTGTTCATGACGTTTTGTGTGCTTTCACAACATTTCACCTATCGCAGTTTCGTACTCGCAATAAAACAACACTATCTCGTTAGATGACGTCGTTTTTGGTGGTTTCACGACGCTACCTAGCTTAAACTAACATAACTCAACCTAACATAACCTTCGGACTTCTATCGTTAGAAAACGTTTTACTCGCTACTTTACATTGCTTTCTACAACAATACGACGGTTTCAAGCGCTTTCACATTAGATATCGCAGTTCCCAACTTGTAAAGGTGAAAAACACTGCATCTCACTAAGTGACATTGTTTACCGCGGTTTTACGACGGTTCATACCTTAACCTAACGTAACCTAACCTAACTTAACCTAACCTTACCTAACCTAACCTAACTTAACCCAACCCAACCCAACCTAACCTAACCTAACCTAACCTAAACTAACCTAACCAAACCTAACCTAACCTAACGTAACCTAACCTAACCTAACCTATTCTAACGTAACCTAACCTTACCTGATCTAACCTAACCTAACGTAACCTAACCTAACCTAAAATAACCTAACGTAACCTAACCTAACCTAACCTAACATAACGTAACCTAACCTAACCTAACCAAACCTAACCCAACCCAACCCAACCCAACAACACCCACCCCAACCTAACCTAACCTAACCTAACCTTACCTAACCTAACCAAATTATCCTTACCTAACCTAACCTAACCTAACGTAACCTAACCTAACCCAACGTAGCCTAACCTAACCTAACCCAACGTAACCTAACCTAACCTAACCCAACTCAACCCAACCTAACCTAATCTAACCTAACCTAACCTAACCTAACCAAACCTAACCTAACCTAACCTAACCTAACCTAACGACGGTTGCAAGCGCTTTCACATTAGATATCGCAGTTCCCGACTTGTAATGGTGAAAAACACTGCATCTCACTAAGTGACATTGTTTAATGCGGTTTTACGACGGTTCATATCTTAACCTAAGATTCGCACTTGTATTGAAAAACGCTCTATTACACTGTTTCGTTCACAATTACGATATTTGCATGACCTCACAGTTTTTCACCAACTTATTACCGTACAGAACGCTGTCTCTCGCTAAATGACATTGTTCTTTAAGGTTTCACGATGCTTGCATGCGCTTTAACGAGAATATCACAACATAGCAGTTTCGCACTTGTAACGGTACAACACGCAGTATTTGGCTTGTTCATGACGTTTTGTGTGCTTTCACAACATTTCACCTATCGCAGTTTTGTACTCGCAATCAAACAACACTATCTCGTTAGATGACGTCGTTTTTGGTGGTTTCACGGCGCTACCTAGCTTAAACTAACCTAACCTAACCTAACTTTCGCACTTCTATCGTTAGAAAACGTTTTATTCGCTACTTTACAATGTTTTCACCAAGATTACGACGGTTTCATGCGCTTTCACATTAGAGATCGCAGTTTTTGACTTGTTATGGTGAAAAACACAGCATCTCATTAAGTGACATTGTTTATTGCGGTTTTAGCGCGGTTCATATCTTAACCTAACCTAACCTAACCTAATTTAACCTAACCTAACCTTACCTAACCTAACCTAACCTAACGTAACCTAACTTAACCTAACCTAACCTAACCTAACCTAACGACGTTTGCAAGCGCTTTCACATTAGATATCGCAGTTCCCCACTTGTAACGGTGAAAAAACCTGCATCTCACAAAGTGACATTGTTCAATGCGGTTTTACGACGGTTCATATCTTAACCTAACCTAACATTCGCGCTTGTATCTCAAAACGCCCTATTACACTGTTTCGTTCACAATTACGATATTTGCATAATCTCACAGTTTTTCACCAACTTATTACAGTACAGAACGCTGTCTCTCGCTAAATGACATCATTCTTTAAGGTTTCACGATGCTTGCATGCGCTTTAACGAGAATATCACAACATAGCAGTTTCGCCCTTGTAACGGTACAACACGCAGTATCTCGCTAGTTCATGCCATTTTGTGTGCTTTCACAATATTTCACCTATCGCAGTTTCGTACTCGCAATAAAACAACACTATCTCGTTAGATGACATCGTTTTTGGTGGTTTCACGACGCTACCTAGCTCAAACCAACCTAACCTTCGCACTTCTATCGTTAGAAAACATTTTACTCGCTACTTTACAATGCTCTCTACAACATTACGACGGTTTCATGCACTTTCACATTAGATATCGCAGTTCCCGACTTGTAATGGTGAAAAAACCTGCATCTCACAAAGTGACATTGTTCAATGCGGTTTTACGACGGTTCATATCTTAACCTAACCTAACATTCGCGCTTGTATCTCAAAACGCCCTATTACACTGTTTCGTTCACAATTACGATATTTGCATGACCTCACAGTTTTTCACCAACTTATTACAGTACAGAACGCTGTCTCTCGCTAAATGACATCATTCTTTAAGGTTTCACGATGCTTGCATGCGCTTTAACGAGAATATCACAACATAGCAGTTTCGCCCTTGTAACGGTACAACACGCAGTATCTCGCTAGTTCATGCCATTTTGTGTGCTTTCACAATATTTCACCTATCGCAGTTTCGTACTCGCAATAAAACAACACTATCTCGTTAGATGACATCGTTTTTGGTGGTTTCACGACGCTACCTAGCTCAAACTAACCTAACCTTCGCACTTCTATCGTTAGAAAACGTTTTATTCGCTACTTTACAATGTTTTCTACAAGATTACGACGGTTTCATGCGCTTTCACATTAGATATCGCAGTTCCCCACTTGTAATGGTGAAAAACACAGCATCTCACTAAGTGACATTGTTTAATGCGGTTTTAGCGCGGTTCATATCTTAACCTAACCTAACCTAACCTAACCTAACCTAACCTAACCTAACCTTACTTAACCTAACCTAACCCAACCTAACCTAACCTAACCTAACCTTACCTAACATAACCTAACCTAACCTAACCTAACCAAACCTAACCTAACCTAACCTAACGTAACCTAACCTAACCTAACCAAACCTAACCTAACCTAACGACGTTTGCAAGCGCTTTCACATTAGATATCGCAGTTCCCGTCTTGTAATGGTGAAAAACACTGCATCTCACTAAGTGACATTGTTTAATGCGGTTTTACGACGGTTCATATCTTAACCTAACCTAACATTCGCGCTTGTATCTCAAAACGCTCTATTACACTGTTTCGTTCACAATTACGATATTTGCATGACCTCACAGTTTTTCACCAACTTATTACAGTACAGAACGCTGTCTCTCGCTAAATGACATCATTCTTTAAGGTTTCACGATGCTTGCATGCGCTTTAACGAGAATATCACAACATAGCAGTTTCGCACTTGTAACGGTACAACACGCAGTATTTGGCTTGTTCATGACGTTTTGTGTGCTTTCACAACATTTCACCTATCGCAGTTTCGTACTCGCAATAAAACAACACTATCTCGTTAGATGACGTCGTTTTTGGTGGTTTCACGACGCTACCTAGCCTAAACTAACACAACTCAACCTAACATAACCTTCAGACTTCTATCGTTAGAAAACGTTTTACTCGCTACTTTACATTGCTTTCTACAACATTACGACGGTTTCAAGCGCTTTCACATTAGATATCGCAGTTCCCAACTTGTAAAGGTGAAAAACACTGCATCTCACTAAGTGACATTGTTTAACGCGGTTTTACGACGGTTCATACCTTAACCTAACGTAACCTAACCTAACCTAACCTTACCTAACCTAACCTAACCTAACCTAACCCAACCCAACCCAACCTAACCTAACCTAACCTAAACTAACCTAACCTAACCTAACCCAACCTAACCCAACCCAACCCAACCTAACCTAACCTAACCTAACCTAAACTAACCTAACCAAACCTAACCTAACCTAACCTAACCTAACGTAACCTAACCTAACCTAACCTATTCTAACGTAACCTAACCTTACCTGATCTAACCTAACCTAACGTAACCTAACCTAACCTAACATAACCTAACGTAACCTAACCTAACCTAACCTAACGTAACCTAACCTAACCTAACCAAACCTAACCCAACCCAACCCAACCCAACAACACCCACCCCAACGTAACCTAACCTAACATTACCTAACCTAACCAAATTATCCTTACCTAACCTAACCTAACCTAACGTAACCTAACCTAACCTAACGTAGCCTAACCTAACCTAACCTAACCTAACCCAACGTAACCTAACCTAACCTAACCCAACTCAACCCAACCTAACCTAATCTAACCTAACCTAACCTAACCTAACCTAACCTAACCAAACCTAACCTAACCTAACCTAACCTAACCTAACGATGGTTGCAAGCGCTTTCACATTAGATATCGCAGTTCCCGACTTGTAATGGTGAAAAACACTGCATCTCACTAAGTGACATTGTTTAATGCGGTTTTACGACGGTTCATATCTTAACCTAACCGAACATTCGCACTTGTATCTAAAAACGCTCTATTACACAGTTTCGTTCACAATTACGATATTTGCATAACCTCACAGTTTTTCACCAACTTATTGCAGTACAGAACGCTGTATCTCACTAAATGACATTGTTCTTTAAGGTTTCACGATGCTTGCATGCGCTTTAACGAGAATATCACAATATAGCAGTTTCGCACTTGTAACGGTAGAACACGCACTATTTGGCTTGTTCATGCCGTTTTGTGTGCTTTCACAACATTTCACCTATCGCAGTTTCGTACTCGCAATAAAACAACACTATCTCGTTAGATGACGTCGTTTTTGGTGGTTTCACGACGCTACCTAGCTTAAACTAACATAACTCAACCTAACATAACCTTCGGACTTCTATCGTTAGAAAACGTTTTACTCGCTACTTTACATTGCTTTCTACAACAATACGACGGTTTCAAGCGCTTTCACATTGAATATCGCAGTTCCCGACTTGTAATGGTGAAAGACACTACATCTCACTAAGTGACATTGTTTAATGCGGTTTTACGACGGTTCATATCTTAACCTAACCTAAGATTCGCACTTGTATTGAAAAACGCTCTATTACACTGTTTCGTTCACAATTACGATATTTGCATGACCTCACAGTTTTTCACCAACTTATTACAGTACAGAACGCTGTCTCTCGCTAAATGACATTGTTCTTTAAGGTTTCACGATGCTTGCATGCGCTTTAACGAGAATATCACAACATAGCAGTTTCGCACTTGTAACGGTACAACACGCAGTATTTTGCTTGTTCATGACGTTTTGTGTGCTTTCACAACATTTCACCTATCGCAGTTTTGTACTCGCAATAAAACAACACTATCTCGTTAGATGACGTCGTTTTTGGTGGTTTCACGGCGCTACCTAGCTTAAACTAACCTAACCTAACCTAACTTTCGCACTTCTATCGTTAGAAAACGTTTTATTCGCTACTTTACAATGTTTTTACCAAGATTACGACGGTTTCATGCGCTTTCACATTAGATATCGCAGTTTTTGACTTGTTATGGTGAAAAACACAGCATCTCATTAAGTGACATTGTTTATTGCGGTTTTAGCGCGGTTCATATCTTAACCTAACCTAACCTAACCTAATTTAACCTAACCTAACCTTACCTAACCTAACCTAACCTAACGTAACCTAACTTAACCTAACCTAACCTAACCTAACCTAACGACGTTTGCAAGCGCTTTCACATTAGATATCGCAGTTCCCCACTTGTAACGGTGAAAAAACCTGCATCTCACAAAGTGACATTGTTCAATGCGGTTTTACGACGGTTCATATCTTAACCTAACCTAACATTCGCGCTTGTATCTCAAAACGCCCTATTACACTGTTTCGTTCACAATTACGATATTTGCATGACCTCACAGTTTTTCACCAACTTATTACAGTACAGAACGCTGTCTCTCGCTAAATGACATCATTCTTTAAGGTTTCACGATGCTTGCATGCGCTTTAACGAGAATATCACAACATAGCAGTTTCGCCCTTGTAACGGTACAACACGCAGTATCTCGCTAGTTCATGCCATTTTGTGTGCTTTCACAATATTTCACCTATCGCAGTTTCGTACTCGCAATAAAACAACACTATCTCGTTAGATGACATCGTTTTTGGTGGTTTTACGACGATACCTAGCTCAAACTAACCTAACCTTCGCACTTCTATCGTTAGAAAACATTTTACTCGCTACTTTACAATGCTCTCTACAACATTACGACGGTTTCATGCACTTTCACATTAGATATCGCAGTTCCCGACTTGTAATGGTGAAAAAACCTGCATCTCACAAAGTGACATTGTTCAATGCGGTTTTACGACGGTTCATATCTTAACCTAACCTAACATTCGCGCTTGTATCTCAAAACGCCCTATTACACTGTTTCGTTCACAATTACGATATTTGCATGACCTCACAGTTTTTCACCAACTTATTACAGTACAGAACGCTGTCTCTCGCTAAATGACATCATTCTTTAAGGTTTCACGATGCTTGCATGCGCTTTAACGAGAATATCACAACATAGCAGTTTCGCCCTTGTAACGGTACAACACGCAGTATCTCGCTAGTTCATGCCATTTTGTGTGCTTTCACAACATTTCACCTATCGCAGTTTAGTACTCGCAATAAAACAACACTATTTCGTTGGATGACGTCGTTTTTGGTAGTTTCACGACGCTACCTAGCTTAAACTAACCTAACCTAACCTAACCTTCGCACTTCTATCGTGAGAAAACGTTTTACTCGCAACTTTACAATGTTTTCTACAAGATTACGACGGTTTCATGCGCTTTCCTATTAGATATCGTAGTTCCCGACTTGTAATGTTGAAAAACACTACATCTAACTAAGTGACATTGTTTAATGCGGTTTTAGCGCGGTTCATATCTTAACCTAACCTAACCTAACCTAACCTAACCTTACTTAACCCGACCTAACCTAACCCAACCCAACCCAACCTAACCTAACCTAACCTAACCTAACCTAAACTAACCTAACCCAACCTAACCTAACCTAACCTAACCCAACCTAACCCAACCCAACCCAACCTAACCTAACCTAACCTAACCTAAACTAACCTAACCAAACCTAACCTAACCTAACCTAACCTAACGTAACCTAACCTAACCTAACCTATTCTAACGTAACCTAACCTTACCTGATCTAACCTAACCTAACGTAACCTAACCTAACCTAACATAACCTAACGTAACCTAACCTAACCTAACCTAACCTAACGTAACCTAACCTAACCAAACCTAACCCAACCCAACCCAACCCAACAACACCCACCCCAACGTAACCTAACCTAACCTTACCTAACCTAACCAAATTATCCTTACCTAACCTAACCTAACCTAACGTATTCTAACCTAACCTAACCCAACGTAACCTAACCTAACCTAACCCAACTCAACCCAACCTAACCTAATCTAACCTAACCTAACCTAACCTAACCTAACCTAACCAAACCTAACCTAACCTAACCTAACCTAACCTAACGACGGTTGCAAGCGCTTTCACATTAGATATCGCAGTTCCCGACTTGTAATGGTGAAAAACACTGCATCTCACTAAGTGACATTGTTTAATGCGGTTTTACGACGGTTCATATCTTAACCTAACCGAACATTCGCACTTGTATCTAAAAACGCTCTATTACACTGTTTCGTTCACAATTACAATATTTGCATAACCTCACAGTTTTTCACCAACTTATTGCAGTACAGAACGCTGTATCTCACTAAATGACATTGTTCTTTAAGGTTTCACGATGCTTGCATGCGCTTTAACGAGAATATCACAATATAGCAGTTTCGCACTTGTAACGGTAGAACACGCAGTATTTGGCTTGTTCATGCCGTTTTGTGTGCTTTCACAACATTTCACCTACCGCAGTTTAATACTCGCAATAAAACAACACTATCTCGTTAGATGACGTCGTTTTTGGTAGTTTCACGACGCTACCTAGCTTAAACTAACCTAACCTAACCTAACCTTCGCACTTCTGTTTCGTTAGAAAACGTTTTACTCGCAACTTTACAATGTTTTCTACAAGATTACGACGGTTTCATGCGCTTTCCTATTAGATATCGTAGTTCCCGACTTGTAATGTTGAAAAACACTACATCTAACTAAGTCACATTGTTTAATGCGGTTTTAGCGCGGTTCATATCTTAACCTAACCTAACCTAACCTAGCCTAACCCAACCTAACCTAACCTTACTTAACCTACCCTAACCCAACCTAACCTAACCTAACCTAACCAAACCTTACCTAACATAACCTAACCTAACCTAACCTAACCAAACCTAACCTAACCTAACCTAACCTAACGTAACCTAACCTAACCTAACCTAACCTAACCTAACGACGTTTGCAAGCGCTTTCACATTAGATATCGCAGTTCCCGACTTGTAATGGTGAAAAACACTGCTGCTCACTAAGTAACATTGTTTAATGCGGTTTTGCGACGGTTCATATCTTAACCGGACTTAAGATTCGCACTTGTATTGAAAAACGCTCTATTACACTGTTTCGTTCACAATTACGATATTTGCATGACCTCACAGTTTTTCACCAACTTATTACAGTACAGAACGCTGTCTCTCGCTAAATGACATTGTTCTTTAAGGTTTCACGATGCTTGCATGCGCTTTAACGAGAATATCACAACATAGCAGTTTCGCACTTGTAACGGTACAACACGCAGTATTTGGCTTGTTCATGACGTTTTGTGTGCTTTCACAACATTTCACCTATCGCAGTTTCGTACTCGCAATAAAACAACACTATCTCGTTAGATGACGTCGTTTTTGGTGGTTTCACGACGCTACCTAGCCTAAACTAACATAACTCAACCTAACATAACCTTCGGACTTCTATCGTTAGAAAACGTTTTACTCGCTACTTTACATTGCTTTCTACAACATTACGACGGTTTCAAGCGCTTTCACATTAGATATCGCAGTTCCCAACTTGTAAAGGTGAAAAACACTGCATCTCACTAAGTGACATTGTTTAACGCGGTTTTACGACGGTTCATACCTTAACCTAACGTAACCTAACCTAACCTAACCTTACCTAACCTAACCTAACCTAACCTAACCCAACCCAACCCAATCTAACCTAACCTAACCTAACCTAAACTAACCTAACCCAACCTAACCTAACCTAACCTAACCCAACCTAACCCAACCCAACCTAACCTAACCTAACCTAACCTAAACTAACCTAACCAAACCTAACCTAACCTAACCTAACCTAACGTAACCTAACCTAACCTAACCTATTCTAACGTAACCTAACCTTACCTGATCTAACCTAACCTAACGTAACCTAACCTAACCTAACATAACCTAACGTAACCTAACCTAACCTAACCTAACCTAACGTAACCTAACCTAACCTAACCAAACCTAACCCAACCCAACCCAACCCAACAACACCCACCCCAACGTAACCTAACCTAACCTTACCTAACCTAACCAAATTATCCTTACCTAACCTAACCTAACCTAACCTAACCCAACGTAACCTAACCCAACCTAACCCAACTCAACCCAACGTAACCTAACCTAACCTAACCCAACTCAACCCAACCTAACCTAATCTAACCTAACCTAACCTAACCTAACCAAACCTAACCTAACCTAACCTAACCTAACCTAACGACGGTTGCAAGCGCTTTCACATTAGATATCGCAGTTCCCGACTTGTAATGGTGAAAAACACTGCATCTCACTAAGTGACATTGTTTAATGCGGTTTTACGACGGTTCATATCTTAACCTAACCGAACATTCGCACTTGTATCTAAAAACGCTCTATTACACTGTTTCGTTCACAATTACGATATTTGCATAACCTCACAGTTTTTCACCAACTTATTGCAGTACAGAACGCTGTATCTCACTAAATGACATTGTTCTTTAAGGTTTCACGATGCTTGCATGCGCTTTAACGAGAATATCACAATATAGCAGTTTCGCACTTGTAACGGTAGAACACGCAGTATTTGGCTTGTTCATGCCGTTTTGTGTGCTTTCACAACATTTCACCTACCGCAGTTTAATACTCGCAATAAAACAACACTATCTCGTTAGATGACGTCGTTTTTGGTAGTTTCACGACGCTACCTAGCTTAAACTAACCTAACCTAACCTAACCTTCGCACTTCTGTTTCGTTAGAAAACGTTTTGCTCGCAACTTTACAATGTTTTCTACAAGATTACGA
The DNA here is from genome assembly GCF_043290135.1 of Rhipicephalus microplus. Lineage (NCBI taxonomy): Eukaryota > Metazoa > Arthropoda > Arachnida > Ixodida > Ixodidae > Rhipicephalus > Rhipicephalus microplus. Next base: position 5,206,879 of record NW_027464606.1, on the reverse strand, counting down.
CGGTTTCATGCACTTTCCTATTAGATATCGTAGTTCCCGACTTGTAATGTTGAAAAACACTACATCTAACTAAGTGACATTGTTTAATGCGGTTTTAGCGCGGTTCATATCTTAACCTAACCTAACCTAACCTAGCCTAACCCAACCTAACCTAACCTTACTTAACCTACCCTAACCCAACCTAACCTAACCTAACCTAACCAAACCTTACCTAACATAACCTAACCTAACCAAACCTAACCTAACCTAACCTAACCTAACCAAACCTAACCTAACCTAACCTAACCTAACCTAACGACGGTTGCAAGCGCTTTCACATTAGATATCGCAGTTCCCGACTTGTAATGGTGAAAAACACTGCATCTCACTAAGTGACATTGTTTAATGCGGTTTTACGACGGTTCATATCTTAACCTAACCGAACATTCGCACTTGTATCTAAAAACGCTCTATTACACTGTTTCGTTCACAATTACGATATTTGCATAACCTCACAGTTTTTCACCAACTTATTGCAGTACAGAACGCTGTATCTCGCTAAATCACATTGTTCTTTAAGGTTTAACGATGCTTGCATGCGCTTTAACGAGAATATCACAACATAGCAGTTTCGCACTTGTAACGGTACAACACGCAGTATTTGGCTTGTTCATGACGTTTTGTGTGCTTTCACAACATTTCACCTATCGCAGTTTTGTACTCGCAATAAAACAACCCTATCTCGTTAGATGACGTCGTTTTTTGGTGGTTTCACGACGCTACCTAGCTTAAACTAACATAACTCAACCTAACATAACCTTCGGACTTCTATCGTTAGAAAACGTTTTACTCGCTACTTTACATTGCTTTCTACAACATTACGACGGTTTCAAGCGCTTTCACATTAGATATCGCAGTTCCCAACTTGTAAAGGTGAAAAACACTGCATCTCACTAAGTGACATTGTTTAACGCGGTTTTACGACGGTTCATACCTTAACCTAACGTAACCTAACCTAACTTAACCTAACCTTACCTAACCTAACCTAACCTAACCCAACCCAACCGAACCTAACCTAACCTAACCTAACCTAAACTAACCTAACCAAACCTAACCTAACCTAACCTAACGTAACCTAACCTAACCTAACCTATTCTAACGTAACCTAACCTCACCTGATCTAACCTAACCTAACGTAACCTAACGTAACCTAACCTAACCTAACCTAACGTAACCTAACCTAACCTAACCAAACCTAACCCAACCCAACCCAACCCAACAACACCCACCCCAACGTAACCTAACCTAACATTACCTAACCTAACCAAATTATCCTTACCTAACCTAACCTAACCTAACGTAACCTAACCTAACCTAACGTAGCCTAACCTAACCTAACCTAACCTAACCCAACGTAACCTAACCTAACCTAACCCAACTCAACCCAACCTAACCTAATCTAACCTAACCTAACCTAACCTAACCTAACCTAACCAAACCTAACCTAACCTAACCTAACCTAACCTAACGACGGTTGCAAGCGCTTTCACATTAGATATCGCAGTTCCCGACTTGTAATGGTGAAAAACACTGCATCTCACTAAGTGACATTGTTTAATGCGGTTTTACGACGGTTCATATCTTAACCTAACCGAACATTCGCACTTGTATCTAAAAACGCTCTATTACACAGTTTCGTTCACAATTACGATATTTGCATAACCTCACAGTTTTTCACCAACTTATTGCAGTACAGAACGCTGTATCTCACTAAATGACATTGTTCTTTAAGGTTTCACGATGCTTGCATGCGCTTTAACGAGAATATCACAATATAGCAGTTTCGCACTTGTAACGGTAGAACACGCACTATTTGGCTTGTTCATGCCGTTTTGTGTGCTTTCACAACATTTCACCTATCGCAGTTTCGTACTCGCAATAAAACAACACTATCTCGTTAGATGACGTCGTTTTTGGTGGTTTCACGACGCTACCTAGCTTAAACTAACATAACTCAACCTAACATAACCTTCGGACTTCTATCGTTAGAAAACGTTTTACTCGCTACTTTACATTGCTTTCTACAACAATACGACGGTTTCAAGCGCTTTCACATTGAATATCGCAGTTCCCGACTTGTAATGGTGAAAGACACTACATCTCACTAAGTGACATTGTTTAATGCGGTTTTACGACGGTTCATATCTTAACCTAACCTAAGATTCGCACTTGTATTGAAAAACGCTCTATTACACTGTTTCGTTCACAATTACGATATTTGCATGACCTCACAGTTTTTCACCAACTTATTACAGTACAGAACGCTGTCTCTCGCTAAATGACATTGTTCTTTAAGGTTTCACGATGCTTGCATGCGCTTTAACGAGAATATCACAACATAGCAGTTTCGCACTTGTAACGGTACAACACGCAGTATTTTGCTTGTTCATGACGTTTTGTGTGCTTTCACAACATTTCACCTATCGCAGTTTTGTACTCGCAATAAAACAACACTATCTCGTTAGATGACGTCGTTTTTGGTGGTTTCACGGCGCTACCTAGCTTAAACTAACCTAACCTAACCTAACTTTCGCACTTCTATCGTTAGAAAACGTTTTATTCGCTACTTTACAATGTTTTTACCAAGATTACGACGGTTTCATGCGCTTTCACATTAGATATCGCAGTTTTTGACTTGTTATGGTGAAAAACACAGCATCTCATTAAGTGACATTGTTTATTGCGGTTTTAGCGCGGTTCATATCTTAACCTAACCTAACCTAACCTAATTTAACCTAACCTAACCTTACCTAACCTAACCTAACCTAACGTAACCTAACTTAACCTAACCTAACCTAACCTAACCTAACGACGTTTGCAAGCGCTTTCACATTAGATATCGCAGTTCCCCACTTGTAACGGTGAAAAAACCTGCATCTCACAAAGTGACATTGTTCAATGCGGTTTTACGACGGTTCATATCTTAACCTAACCTAACATTCGCGCGTGTATCTCAAAACGCCCTATTACACTGTTTCGTTCACAATTACGATATTTGCATGACCTCACAGTTTTTCACCAACTTATTACAGTACAGAACGCTGTCTCTCGCTAAATGACATCATTCTTTAAGGTTTCACGATGCTTGCATGCGCTTTAACGAGAATATCACAACATAGCAGTTTCGCCCTTGTAACGGTACAACACGCAGTATCTCGCTAGTTCATGCCATTTTGTGTGCTTTCACAATATTTCACCTATCGCAGTTTCGTACTCGCAATAAAACAACACTATCTCGTTAGATGACATCGTTTTTGGTGGTTTTACGACGATACCTAGCTCAAACTAACCTAACCTTCGCACTTCTATCGTTAGAAAACATTTTACTCGCTACTTTACAATGCTCTCTACAACATTACGACGGTTTCATGCACTTTCACATTAGATATCGCAGTTCCCGACTTGTAATGGTGAAAAAACCTGCATCTCACAAAGTGACATTGTTCAATGCGGTTTTACGACGGTTCATATCTTAACCTAACCTAACATTCGCGCTTGTATCTCAAAACGCCCTATTACACTGTTTCGTTCACAATTACGATATTTGCATGACCTCACAGTTTTTCACCAACTTATTACAGTACAGAACGCTGTCTCTCGCTAAATGACATCATTCTTTAAGGTTTCACGATGCTTGCATGCGCTTTAACGAGAATATCACAACATAGCAGTTTCGCCCTTGTAACGGTACAACACGCAGTATCTCGCTAGTTCATGCCATTTTGTGTGCTTTCACAACATTTCACCTATCGCAGTTTAGTACTCGCAATAAAACAACACTATTTCGTTGGATGACGTCGTTTTTGGTAGTTTCACGACGCTACCTAGCTTAAACTAACCTAACCTAACCTAACCTTCGCACTTCTATCGTGAGAAAACGTTTTACTCGCAACTTTACAATGTTTTCTACAAGATTACGACGGTTTCATGCGCTTTCCTATTAGATATCGTAGTTCCCGACTTGTAATGTTGAAAAACACTACATCTAACTAAGTGACATTGTTTAATGCGGTTTTAGCGCGGTTCATATCTTAACCTAACCTAACCTAACCTAACCTAACCTTACTTAACCCGACCTAACCTAACCCAACCCAACCCAACCTAACCTAACCTAACCTAACCTAACCTAAACTAACCTAACCCAACCTAACCTAACCTAACCTAACCCAACCTAACCCAACCCAACCCAACCTAACCTAACCTAACCTAACCTAAACTAACCTAACCAAACCTAACCTAACCTAACCTAACCTAACGTAACCTAACCTAACCTAACCTATTCTAACGTAACCTAACCTTACCTGATCTAACCTAACCTAACGTAACCTAACCTAACCTAACATAACCTAACGTAACCTAACCTAACCTAACCTAACCTAACGTAACCTAACCTAACCAAACCTAACCCAACCCAACCCAACCCAACAACACCCACCCCAACGTAACCTAACCTAACCTTACCTAACCTAACCAAATTATCCTTACCTAACCTAACCTAACCTAACGTATTCTAACCTAACCTAACCCAACGTAACCTAACCTAACCTAACCCAACTCAACCCAACCTAACCTAATCTAACCTAACCTAACCTAACCTAACCAAACCTAACCTAACCTAACCTAACCTAACCTAACGACGGTTGCAAGCGCTTTCACATTAGATATCGCAGTTCCCGACTTGTAATGGTGAAAAACACTGCATCTCACTAAGTGACATTGTTTAATGCGGTTTTACGACGGTTCATATCTTAACCTAACCGAACATTCGCACTTGTATCTAAAAACGCTCTATTACACTGTTTCGTTCACAATTACGATATTTGCATAACCTCACAGTTTTTCACCAACTTATTGCAGTACAGAACGCTGTATCTCACTAAATGACATTGTTCTTTAAGGTTTCACGATGCTTGCATGCGCTTTAACGAGAATATCACAATATAGCAGTTTCGCACTTGTAACGGTAGAACACGCAGTATTTGGCTTGTTCATGCCGTTTTGTGTGCTTTCACAACATTTCACCTACCGCAGTTTAATACTCGCAATAAAACAACACTATCTCGTTAGATGACGTCGTTTTTGGTAGTTTCACGACGCTACCTAGCTTAAACTAACCTAACCTAACCTAACCTTCGCACTTCTGTTTCGTTAGAAAACGTTTTACTCGCAACTTTACAATGTTTTCTACAAGATTACGACGGTTTCATGCGCTTTCCTATTAGATATCGTAGTTCCCGACTTGTAATGTTGAAAAACACTACATCTAACTAAGTCACATTGTTTAATGCGGTTTTAGCGCGGTTCATATCTTAACCTAACCTAACCTAACCTAGCCTAACCCAACCTAACCTAACCTTACTTAACCTACCCTAACCCAACCTAACCTAACCTAACCTAACCAAACCTTACCTAACATAACCTAACCTAACCTAACCTAACCAAACCTAACCTAACCTAACCTAACCTAACGTAACCTAACCTAACCTAACCTAACCTAACCTAACGACGTTTGCAAGCGCTTTCACATTAGATATCGCAGTTCCCGACTTGTAATGGTGAAAAACACTGCTGCTCACTAAGTAACATTGTTTAATGCGGTTTTGCGACGGTTCATATCTTAACCGGACTTAAGATTCGCACTTGTATTGAAAAACGCTCTATTACACTGTTTCGTTCACAATTACGATATTTGCATGACCTCACAGTTTTTCACCAACTTATTACAGTACAGAACGCTGTCTCTCGCTAAATGACATTGTTCTTTAAGGTTTCACGATGCTTGCATGCGCTTTAACGAGAATATCACAACATAGCAGTTTCGCACTTGTAACGGTACAACACGCAGTATTTGGCTTGTTCATGACGTTTTGTGTGCTTTCACAACATTTCACCTATCGCAGTTTCGTACTCGCAATAAAACAACACTATCTCGTTAGATGACGTCGTTTTTGGTGGTTTCACGACGCTACCTAGCCTAAACTAACATAACTCAACCTAACATAACCTTCGGACTTCTATCGTTAGAAAACGTTTTACTCGCTACTTTACATTGCTTTCTACAACATTACGACGGTTTCAAGCGCTTTCACATTAGATATCGCAGTTCCCAACTTGTAAAGGTGAAAAACACTGCATCTCACTAAGTGACATTGTTTAACGCGGTTTTACGACGGTTCATACCTTAACCTAACGTAACCTAACCTAACCTAACCTTACCTAACCTAACCTAACCTAACCTAACCCAACCCAACCCAATCTAACCTAACCTAACCTAACCTAAACTAACCTAACCCAACCTAACCTAACCTAACCTAACCCAACCTAACCCAACCCAACCTAACCTAACCTAACCTAACCTAAACTAACCTAACCAAACCTAACCTAACCTAACCTAACCTAACGTAACCTAACCTAACCTAACCTATTCTAACGTAACCTAACCTTACCTGATCTAACCTAACCTAACGTAACCTAACCTAACCTAACATAACCTAACGTAACCTAACCTAACCTAACCTAACCTAACGTAACCTAACCTAACCTAACCAAACCTAACCCAACCCAACCCAACCCAACAACACCCACCCCAACGTAACCTAACCTAACCTTACCTAACCTAACCAAATTATCCTTACCTAACCTAACCTAACCTAACCTAACCCAACGTAACCTAACCCAACCTAACCCAACTCAACCCAACGTAACCTAACCTAACCTAACCCAACTCAACCCAACCTAACCTAATCTAACCTAACCTAACCTAACCTAACCAAACCTAACCTAACCTAACCTAACCTAACCTAACGACGGTTGCAAGCGCTTTCACATTAGATATCGCAGTTCCCGACTTGTAATGGTGAAAAACACTGCATCTCACTAAGTGACATTGTTTAATGCGGTTTTACGACGGTTCATATCTTAACCTAACCGAACATTCGCACTTGTATCTAAAAACGCTCTATTACACTGTTTCGTTCACAATTACGATATTTGCATAACCTCACAGTTTTTCACCAACTTATTGCAGTACAGAACGCTGTATCTCACTAAATGACATTGTTCTTTAAGGTTTCACGATGCTTGCATGCGCTTTAACGAGAATATCACAATATAGCAGTTTCGCACTTGTAACGGTAGAACACGCAGTATTTGGCTTGTTCATGCCGTTTTGTGTGCTTTCACAACATTTCACCTACCGCAGTTTAATACTCGCAATAAAACAACACTATCTCGTTAGATGACGTCGTTTTTGGTAGTTTCACGACGCTACCTAGCTTAAACTAACCTAACCTAACCTAACCTTCGCACTTCTGTTTCGTTAGAAAACGTTTTGCTCGCAACTTTACAATGTTTTCTACAAGATTACGACGGTTTCATGCACTTTCCTATTAGATATCGTAGTTCCCGACTTGTAATGTTGAAAAACACTACATCTAACTAAGTGACATTGTTTAATGCGGTTTTAGCGCGGTTCATATCTTAACCTAACCTAACCTAACCTAGCCTAACCCAACCTAACCTAACCTTACTTAACCTACCCTAACCCAACCTAACCTAACCTAACCTAACCAAACCTTACCTAACATAACCTAACCTAACCAAACCTAACCTAACCTAACCTAACCTAACCAAACCTAACCTAACCTAACCTAACCTAACCTAACGACGGTTGCAAGCGCTTTCACATTAGATATCGCAGTTCCCGACTTGTAATGGTGAAAAACACTGCATCTCACTAAGTGACATTGTTTAATGCGGTTTTACGACGGTTCATATCTTAACCTAACCGAACATTCGCACTTGTATCTAAAAACGCTCTATTACACTGTTTCGTTCACAATTACGATATTTGCATAACCTCACAGTTTTTCACCAACTTATTGCAGTACAGAACGCTGTATCTCGCTAAATCACATTGTTCTTTAAGGTTTAACGATGCTTGCATGCGCTTTAACGAGAATATCACAACATAGCAGTTTCGCACTTGTAACGGTACAACACGCAGTATTTGGCTTGTTCATGACGTTTTGTGTGCTTTCACAACATTTCACCTATCGCAGTTTTGTACTCGCAATAAAACAACCCTATCTCGTTAGATGACGTCGTTTTTTGGTGGTTTCACGACGCTACCTAGCTTAAACTAACATAACTCAACCTAACATAACCTTCGGACTTCTATCGTTAGAAAACGTTTTACTCGCTACTTTACATTGCTTTCTACAACATTACGACGGTTTCAAGCGCTTTCACATTAGATATCGCAGTTCCCAACTTGTAAAGGTGAAAAACACTGCATCTCACTAAGTGACATTGTTTAACGCGGTTTTACGACGGTTCATACCTTAACCTAACGTAACCTAACCTAACTTAACCTAACCTTACCTAACCTAACCTAACCTAACCCAACCCAACCGAACCTAACCTAACCTAACCTAACCTAAACTAACCTAACCAAACCTAACCTAACCTAACCTAACGTAACCTAACCTAACCTAACCTATTCTAACGTAACCTAACCTCACCTGATCTAACCTAACCTAACGTAACCTAACGTAACCTAACCTAACCTAACGTAACCTAACCTAACCTAACCAAACCTAACCTAACCTAACCTAACGTAACCTAACCTAACCTAACCTATTCTAACGTAACCTAACCTTACCTGATCTAACCTAACCTAACGTAACCTAACGTAACCTAACCTAACCTAACGTAACCTAACCTAACCTAACCAAACCTAACCCAACCCAACCCAACCCAACAACACCCACCCCAACCTAACCTAACCTAACCTAACCTTACCTAACCTAACCAAATTATCCTTACCTAACCTAACCTAACCTAACGTAACCTAACCTAACCTAACGTAGCCTAACCTAACCTAACCTAACCTAACCCAACGTAACCTAACCTAACCTAACCCAACTCAACTCAACCCAACCTAACCTAATCTAACCTAACCTAACCTAACCTAACCTAACGACGGTTGCAAGCGCTTTCACATTAGATATCGCAGTTCCCGACTTGTAATGGTGAAAAACTGCATCTCACTAAGTGACATTGTTTAATGCGGTTTTACGACGGTTCATATCTTAACCTAACCGAACATTCGCACTTGTATCTAAAAGCGCTCTATTACACTGTTTCGTTCACAATTACGATATTTGCATAACCTCACAGTTTTTCACCAACTTATTGCAGTACAGAACGCTGTATCTCGCTAAATGACATTGTTCTTTAAGGTTTCACGATGCTTGCATGCGCTTTAACGAGAATATCACAATATAGCAGTTTCGCACTTGTAACGGTAGAACACGCAGTATTTGGCTTGTTCATGCCGTTTTGTGTGCTTTCACAACATTTCACCTATCGCAGTTTAATACTCGCAATAAAACAACACTATCTCGTTGGATGACGTCGTTTTTGGTAGTTTCACGACGCTACCTAGCTTAAACTAACCTAACCTAACCTAACCTTCGCACTTCTATCGTTAGAAAACGTTTTACTCGCAACTTTACAATGTTTTCTACAAGATTACGACGGTTTCATGCGCTTTCCTATTAGATATCGTAGTTCCCGACTTGTAATGTTGAAAAACACTACATCTAACTAAGTGACATTGTTTAATGCGGTTTTAGCGCGGTTCATATCTTAACCTAACCTAACCTAACCTAACCTAACCTAACCTTACTTAACCCGACCTAACCCAACCTAACCTAACCTAACCTAACCAAACCTTACCTAACATAACCTAACCTAACCTAACCTAACCTAACCAAACCTAACCTAACCTAACCTAACGTAACCTAACCTAACCTAACCAAACCTAACCTAACCTAACGACGTTTGCAAGCGATTTCACATTAGATATCGCAGTTCCCGTCTTGTAATGGTGAAAAACACTGCATCTCACTAAGTGACATTGTTTAATGCGGTTTTACGACGGTTCATATCTTAACCTAACCTAACATTCGCGCTTGTATCTCAAAACGCTCTATTACACTGTTTCGTTCACAATTACGATATTTGCATGACCTCACAGTTTTTCACCAACTTATTACAGTACAGAACGCTGTCTCTCGCTAAATGACATCATTCTTTAAGGTTTCACGATGCTTGCATGCGCTTTAACGAGAATATCACAACATAGCAGTTTCGCACTTGTAACGGTACAACACGCAGTATTTGGCTTGTTCATGACGTTTTGTGTGCTTTCACAACATTTCACCTATCGCAGTTTCGTACTCGCAATAAAACAACACTATCTCGTTAGATGACGTCGTTTTTGTTGGTTTCACGACGCTACCTAGCCTAAACTAACATAACTCAACCTAACATAACCTTCGGACTTCTATCGTTAGAAAACGTTTTACTCGCTACTTTACATTGCTTTCTACAACATTACGATGGTTTCAAGCGCTTTCACATTAGATATAGCAGTTCCCAACTTGTAAAGGTGAAAAACACTGCATCTCACTAAGTGACATTGTTTAACGCGGTTTTACGACGGTTCATACCTTAACCTAACGTAACCTAACCTAACCTAACCTTACCTAACCTAACCTAACCTAACCTAACCTAACCCAACCCAACCTAACCTAACCTAACCTAACCTAACCTAACCTAAACTAACCTAACCCAACCTAACCTAACCTAACCTAACCCAACCTAACCCAACCCAACCCAACCTAACCTAACCTAACCTAACCTAAACTAACCTAACCAAACCTAACCTAACCTAACCTAACCTAACGTAACCTAACCTAACCTAACCTATTCTAACGTAACCTAACCTTACCTGATCTAACCTAACCTAACGTAACCTAACCTAACCTAACATAACCTAACGTAACCTAACCTAACCTAACCTAACCTAACGTAACCTAACCTAACCAAACCTAACCCAACCCAACCCAACCCAACAACACCCACCCCAACGTAACCTAACCTAACCTTACCTAACCTAACCAAATTATCCTTACCTAACCTAACCTAACCTAACGTATTCTAACCTAACCTAACCCAACGTAACCTAACCTAACCTAACCCAACTCAACCCAACCTAACCTAATCTAACCTAACCTAACCTAACCTAACCTAACCAAACCTAACCTAACCTAACCTAACCTAACCTAACGACGGTTGCAAGCGCTTTCACATTAGATATCGCAGTTCCCGACTTGTAATGGTGAAAAACACTGCATCTCACTAAGTGACATTGTTTAATGCGGTTTTACGACGGTTCATATCTTAACCTAACCGAACATTCGCACTTGTATCTAAAAACGCTCTATTACACTGTTTCGTTCACAATTACGATATTTGCATAACCTCACAGTTTTTCACCAACTTATTGCAGTACAGAACGCTGTATCTCACTAAATGACATTGTTCTTTAAGGTTTCACGATGCTTGCATGCGCTTTAACGAGAATATCACAATATAGCAGTTTCGCACTTGTAACGGTAGAACACGCAGTATTTGGCTTGTTCATGCCGTTTTGTGTGCTTTCACAACATTTCACCTACCGCAGTTTAATACTCGCAATAAAACAACACTATCTCGTTAGATGACGTCGTTTTTGGTAGTTTCACGACGCTACCTAGCTTAAACTAACCTAACCTAACCTAACCTTCGCACTTCTGTTTCGTTAGAAAACGTTTTACTCGCAACTTTACAATGTTTTCTACAAGATTACGACGGTTTCATGCGCTTTCCTATTAGATATCGTAGTTCCCGACTTGTAATGTTGAAAAACACTACATCTAACTAAGTGACATTGTTTAATGCGGTTTTAGCGCGGTTCATATCTTAACCTAACCTAACCTAACCTAGCCTAACCCAACCTAACCTAACCTTACTTAACCTACCCTAACCCAACCTAACCTAACCTAACCTAACCAAACGTTACCTAACATAACCTAACCTAACCTAACCAAACCTAACCTAACCTAACCTAACCTAACGTAACCTAACCTAACCTAACCTAACCTAACCTAACGACGTTTGCAAGCGCTTTCACATTAGATATCGCAGTTCCCGACTTGTAATGGTGAAAAACACTGCTGCTCACTAAGTGACATTGTTTAATGCGGTTTTGCGACGGTTCATATCTTAACCGGACTTAAGATTCGCACTTGTATTGAAAAACGCTCTATTACACTGTTTCGTTCACAATTACGATATTTGCATGACCTCACAGTTTTTCACCAACTTATTACAGTACAGAACGCTGTCTCTCGCTAAATGACATTGTTCTTTAAGGTTTCACGATGCTTGCATGCGCTTTAACGAGAATATCACAACATAGCAGTTTCGCACTTGTAACGGTACAACACGCAGTATTTGGCTTGTTCATGACGTTTTGTGTGCTTTCACAACATTTCACCTATCGCAGTTTCGTACTCGCAATAAAACAACACTATCTCGTTAGATGACGTCGTTTTTGGTGGTTTCACGACGCTACCTAGCTTAAACTAACCTAACCTAACCTAACCTTCGCACTTCTATCGTTAGAAAACGTTTTATTCGCTACTTTACAATGTTTTCACCAAGATTACGACGGTTTCATGCGCTTTCACATTAGATATCGCAGTTTTTGACTTGTTATGGTGAAAAACACAGCATCTCATTGACAATTTTTAATGCGGTTTTAGCGCGGTTCATATCTTAACCTAACCTAACCTAACCTATCTCAACTCAACCCAACCTAACCTAATCTAACCTAACCTAACCTAACCTAACCAAACCTAACCTAACCTAACCTAACCTAACCTAACGACGGTTGCAAGCGCTTTCACATTAGATATCGCAGTTCCCGACTTGTAATGGTGAAAAACACTGCATCTCACTAAGTGACATTGTTTAATGCGGTTTTACGACGGTTCATATCTTAACCTAACCGAACATTCGCACTTGTATCTAAAAACGCTCTATTACACTGTTTCGTTCACAATTACGATATTTGCATAACCTCACAGTTTTTCACCAACTTTTTGCAGTACAGAACGCTGTATCTCGCTAAATCACATTGTTCTTTAAGGTTTCACGATGCTTGCATGCGCTTTAACGAGAATATCACAACATAGCAGTTTCGCACTTGTAACGGTACAACACGCAGTATTTGGCTTGTTCATGACGTTTTGTGTGCTTTCACAACATTTCACCTATCGCAGTTTTGTACTCGCAATAAAACAACACTATCTCGTTAGATGACGTCGTTTTTGGTGGTTTCACGACGCTACCTAGCTTAAACTAACATAACTCAACCTAACACAACCTTCGGACTTCTATCGTTAGAAAACGTTTTACTCGCTACTTTACATTGCTTTCTACAACATTACGACGGTTTCAAGCGCTTTCACATTAGATATCGCAGTTCCCAACTTGTAAAGGTGAAAAACACTGCATCTCACTAAGTGACATTGTTTAACGCGGTTTTACGACGGTTCATACCTTAACCTAACGTAACCTAACCTAACTTAACCTAACCTTACCTAACCTAACCTAACCCAACCCAACCCAACCTAACCTAACCTAACCTAACCTAAACTAACCTAACCAAACCTAACCTAACCTAACCTAACGTAACCTAACCTAACCTAACCTATTCTAACGTAACCTAACCTTACCTGATCTAACCTAACCTAACGTAACCTAACCTAACCTAACATAACCTAACGTAACCTAACCTAACCTAACGTAACCTAACCTAACCTAACCAAACCTAACCCAACCCAACCCAACCCAACAACACCCACCCCAACCTAACCTAACCTAACCTAACCTTACCTAACCTAACCAAATTATCCTTACCTAACCTAACCTAACCTAACGTAACCTAACCTAACCTAACGTAGCCTAACCTAACGACGGTTGCAAGCGCTTTCACATTAGATATCGCAGTTCCCGACTTGTAATGGTGAAAAACTGCATCTCACTAAGTGACATTGTTTAATGCGGTTTTACGACGGTTCATATCTTAACCTAACCGAACATTCGCACTTGTATCTAAAAACGCTCTATTACACTGTTTCGTTCACAATTACGATATTTGCATAACCTCACAGTTTTTCACCAACTTATTGCAGTACAGAACGCTGTATCTCGCTAAATGACATTGTTCTTTAAGGTTTCACGATGCTTGCATGCGCTTTAACGAGAATATAACAATATAGCAGTTTCGCACTTGTAACGGTAGAACACGCAGTATTTGGCTTGTTCATGCCGTTTTGTGTGCTTTCACAACATTTCACCTATCGCAGTTTAATACTCGCAATAAAACAACACTATCTCGTTGGATGACGTCGTTTTTGGTAGTTTCACGACGCTACCTAGCTTAAACTAACCTAACCTAACCTAACCTTCGCACTTCTATCGTTAGAAAACGTTTTACTCGCAACTTTACAATGTTTTCTACAAGATTACGACGGTTTCATGCGCTTTCCTATTAGATATCGTAGTTCCCGACTTGTAATGTTGAAAAACACTACATCTAACTAAGTGACATTGTTTAATGCGGTTTTAGCGCGGTTCATATCTTAACCTAACCTAACCTAACCTAACCTAACCTAACCTTACTTAACCCGACCTAACCCAACCTAACCTAACCTAACCTAACCAAACCTTACCTAACATAACCTAACCTAACCTAACCTAACCTAACCAAACCTAACCTAACCTAACCTAACGTAACCTAACCTAACCTAACCAAACCTAACCTAACCTAACGACGTTTGCAAGCGCTTTCACATTAGATATCGCAGTTCCCGTCTTGTAATGGTGAAAAACACTGCATCTCACTAAGTGACATTGTTTAATGCGGTTTTACGACGGTTCATATCTTAACCTAACCTAACATTTGCGCTTGTATCTCAAAACGCTCTATTACACTGTTTCGTTCACAATTACGATATTTGCATGACCTCACAGTTTTTCACCAACTTATTACAGTACAGAACGCTGTCTCTCGCTAAATGACATCATTCTTTAAGGTTTCACGATGCTTGCATGCGCTTTAACGAGAATATCACAACATAGCAGTTTCGGACTTGTAACGGTACAACACGCAGTATTTGGCTTGTTCATGACGTTTTGTGTGCTTTCACAACATTTCACCTATCGCAGTTTCGTACTCGCAATAAAACAACACTATCTCGTTAGATGACGTCGTTTTTGGTGGTTTCACGACGCTACCTAGCCTAAACTAACATAACTCAACCTAACATAACCTTCGGACTTCTATCGTTAGAAAACGTTTTACTCGCTACTTTACATTGCTTTCTACAACATTACGACGGTTTCAAGCGCTTTCACATTAGATATCGCAGTTCCCAACTCGTAAAGGTGAAAAACACTGCATCTCACTAAGTGACATTGTTTAACGCGGTTTTACGACGGTTCATACCTTAACCTAACGTAACCTAACCTAACCTAACCTTACCTAACCTAACCTAACCAAACCTAACCCAACCCAACCCAACCTAACCTAACCTAACCTAAACTAACCTAACCCAACCTAACCTAACCTAACCTAACCCAACCTAACCCAACCCAACCCAACCTAACCTAACCTAACCTAAACTAACCTAACCAAACCTAACCTAACCTAACCTAACCTAACGTAACCTAACCTAACCTAACCTATTCTAACGTAACCTAACCTTACCTGATCTAACCTAACCTAACGTAACCTAACCTAACCTAACATAACCTAACGTAACCTAACCTAACCTAACCTAACCTAACGTAACCTAACCTAACCTAACCAAACCTAACCCAACCCAACCCAACCCAACAACACCCACCCCAACGTAACCTAACCTAACCTTACCTAACCTAACCAAATTATCCTTACCTAACCTAACCTAACCTAACGTAACCTAACCTAACCTAACGTAGCCTAACCTAACCTAACCTAACCTAACCCAACGTAACCTAACCTAACCTAACCCAACTCAACCCAACCTAACCTAATCTAACCGAACCTAACCTAACCTAACCTAACCAAACCTAACCTAACCTAACCTAACCTAACCTAACGACGGTTGCAAGCGCTTTCACATTAGATATCGCAGTTCCCGACTTGTAATGGTGAAAAACACTGCATCTCACTAAGTGACATTGTTTAATGCGGTTTTACGACGGTTCATATCTTAACCTAACCGAACATTCGCACTTGTATCTAAAAACGCTCTATTACACTGTTTCGTTCACAATTACGATATTTGCATAACCTCACAGTTTTTCACCAACTTATTGCAGTACAGAACGCTGTATCTCACTAAATGTGTTCTCTTGTTAGTTTTTTGTGTGCGCGTGTCACTCAAAGACGCAACCATGTTGAACATTGTTGTTACAACCACCCTGCCTCTTCTTCACATCACGCAGTCTTTCTTTTCTTTTATGGTTTTCAGATCGCCATTGTGCACATATAATTTTGATTTGCTGTATTTCTTGATTTTTTTTTGTATGATGTATACCCGCTCCTCTCTGTAATGCTTCGGCCTTGAGAGTAAATAAATGAAATGAAATGACATTGTTCTTTAAGGTTTCACGATGCTTGCATGCGCTTTAACGAGAATATCACAATATAGCATTTCGCACTTGTAACGGTAGAACACGCAGTATTTGGCTTGTTCATGCCGCTTTGTGTGCTTTCACAACATTTCACCTACCGCAGTTTAATACTCGCAATAAAACAACACTATCTCGTTAGATGACGTCGTTTTTGGTAGTTTCACGACGCTACCTAGCCTAAACTAACCTAACCTAACCTAACCTTCGCACTTCTGTTTCGTTAGAAAACGTTTTACTCGCAACTTTACAATGTTTTCTACAAGATTACGACGGTTTCATGCGCTTTCCTATTAGATATCGTAGTTCCCGACTTGTAATGTTGAAAAACACTACATCTAACTGACATTGTTTAATGCGGTTTTAGCGCGGTTCATATCTTAACCTAACCTAACCTAACCTAACCTAACCCAACCTAACCTAACCTTACTTAACCCGACCTAACCCAACCTAACCTAACCTAACCTAACCAAACCTTACCTAACATAACCTAACCTAACCTAACCTAACCAAACCTAACCTAACCTAACCTAACCTAACTTAACCTAACCTAACGACGTTTGCAAGCGCTTTCACATTGAATATCGCAGTTCCCGACTTGTAATGGTGAAAGACACTGCATCTCACTAAGTGACATTGTTTAATGCGGTTTTACGACGGTTCATATCTTAACCTAACCGAACATTCGCACTTGTA
The DNA here is from genome assembly GCF_043290135.1 of Rhipicephalus microplus. Lineage (NCBI taxonomy): Eukaryota > Metazoa > Arthropoda > Arachnida > Ixodida > Ixodidae > Rhipicephalus > Rhipicephalus microplus. The sequence goes on along the minus strand of NW_027464606.1, from coordinate 5,189,569 downwards.
TCTAAAAACGCTCTATTACACTGTTTCGTTCACAATTACGATATTTGCGTGACCTCAATGTTTTTCACCAACCTTTTACAGTACAGAACGCTGTCTCTCGCTAAATGACATCATTCTTTAAGGTTTCACGATGCTTGCATGCGCTTTAACGAGAATATCACAACATAGCAGTTTCGCACTTGTAACGGTACAACACGCAGTATTTGGCTTGTTCATGACGTTTTGTGTGCTTTCACAACATTTCACCTATCGCAGTTTCGTACTCGCAATAAAACAACACTATCTCGTTAGATGACGTCGTTTTTGGTGGTTTCACGACGCTACCTAGCTTAAACTAACATAACTCAACCTAACATAACCTTCGGACTTCTATCGTTAGAAAACGTTTTACTCGCTACTTTACATTGCTTTCTACAACAATACGACGGTTTCAAGCGCTTTCACATTAGATATCGCAGTTCCCAACTTGTAAAGGTGAAAAACACTGCATCTCACTAAGTGACATTGTTTAACGCGGTTTTACGACGGTTCATACCTTAACCTAACGTAACCTAACCTAACTTAACCTAACCTTACCTAACCTAACCTAACCTAACCCAACCCAACCCAACCTAACCTAACCTAACCTAACCTAAACTAACCTAACCAAACCTAACCTAACCTAACCTAACCTAACCTAACGTAACCTAACCTAACCTAACCTATTCTAACGTAACCTAACCTTACCTGATCTAACCTAACCTAACGTAACCTAACCTAACCTAAAATAACCTAACGTAACCTAACCTAACCTAACCTAACATAACGTAACCTAACCTAACCTAACCAAACCTAACCCAACCCAACCCAACCCAACAACACCCACCCCAACCTAACCTAACCTAACCTAACCTTACCTAACCTAACCAAATTATCCTTACCTAACCTAACCTAACCTAACGTAACCTAACCTAACCCAACGTAGCCTAACCTAACCTAACCCAACGTAACCTAACCTAACCTAACCCAACTCAACCCAACCTAACCTAATCTAACCTAACCTAACCTAACCTAACCAAACCTAACCTAACCTAACCTAACCTAACGACGGTTGCAAGCGCTTTCACATTAGATATCGCAGTTCCCGACTTGTAATGGTGAAAAACACTGCATCTCACTAAGTGACATTGTTTAATGCGGTTTTACGACGGTTCATATCTTAACCTAAGATTCGCACTTGTATTGAAAAACGCTCTATTACACTGTTTCGTTCACAATTACGATATTTGCATGACCTCACAGTTTTTCACCAACTTATTACCGTACAGAACGCTGTCTCTCGCTAAATGACATTGTTCTTTAAGGTTTCACGATGCTTGCATGCGCTTTAACGAGAATATCACAACATAGCAGTTTCGCACTTGTAACGGTACAACACGCAGTATTTGGCTTGTTCATGACGTTTTGTGTGCTTTCACAACATTTCACCTATCGCAGTTTTGTACTCGCAATAAAACAACACTATCTCGTTAGATGACGTCGTTTTTGGTGGTTTCACGGCGCTACCTAGCTTAAACTAACCTAACCTAACCTAACTGTCGCACTTCTATCGTTAGAAAACGTTTTATTCGCTACTTTACAATGTTTTCACCAAGATTACGACGGTTTCATGCGCTTTCACATTAGAGATCGCAGTTTTTGACTTGTTATGGTGAAAAACACAGCATCTCATTAAGTGACATTGTTTATTGCGGTTTTAGCGCGGTTCATATCTTAACCTAACCTAACCTAACCTAATTTAACCTAACCTAACCTTACCTAACCTAACCTAACCTAACGTAACCTAACTTAACCTAACCTAACCTAACCTAACCTAACGACGTTTGCAAGCGCTTTCACATTAGATATCGCAGTTCCCCACTTGTAACGGTGAAAAAACCTGCATCTCACAAAGTGACATTGTTCAATGCGGTTTTACGACGGTTCATATCTTAACCTAACCTAACATTCGCGCTTGTATCTCAAAACGCCCTATTACACTGTTTCGTTCACAATTACGATATTTGCATGATCTCACAGTTTTTCACCAACTTATTACAGTACAGAACGCTGTCTCTCGCTAAATGACATCATTCTTTAAGGTTTCACGATGCTTGCATGCGCTTTAACGAGAATATCACAACATAGCAGTTTCGCCCTTGTAACGGTACAACACGCAGTATCTCGCTAGTTCATGCCATTTTGTGTGCTTTCACAATATTTCACCTATCGCAGTTTCGTACTCGCAATAAAACAACACTATCTCGTTAGATGACATCGTTTTTGGTGGTTTCACGACGCTACCTAGCTCAAACCAACCTAACCTTCGCACTTCTATCGTTAGAAAACATTTTACTCGCTACTTTACAATGCTCTCTACAACATTACGACGGTTTCATGCACTTTCACATTAGATATCGCAGTTCCCGACTTGTAATGGTGAAAAAACCTGCATCTCACAAAGTGACATTGTTCAATGCGGTTTTACGACGGTTCATATCTTAACCTAACCTAACATTCGCGCTTGTATCTCAAAACGCCCTATTACACTGTTTCGTTCACAATTACGATATTTGCACGACCTCACAGTTTTTCACCAACTTATTACAGTACAGAACGCTGTCTCTCGCTAAATGACATCATTCTTTAAGGTTTCACGATGCTTGCATGCGCTTCAACGAGAATATCACAACATAGCAGTTTCGCCCTTGTAACGGTACAACACGCAGTATCTCGCTAGTTCATGCCATTTTGTGTGCTTTCACAATATTTCACCTATCGCAGTTTCGTACTCGCAATAAAACAACACTATCTCGTTAGATGACATCGTTTTTGGTGGTTTCACGACGCTACCTAGCTCAAACTAACCTAACCTTCGCACTTCTATCGTTAGAAAACGTTTTATTCGCTACTTTACAATGTTTTCTACAAGATTACGACGGTTTCATGCGCTTTCACATTAGATATCGCAGTTCCCCACTTGTAATGGTGAAAAACACAGCATCTCACTAAGTGACATTGTTTAATGCGGTTTTAGCGCGGTTCATACCTTAACCTAACCTAACCTAACCTAACCTAACCTAACCTAACCTTACTTAACCCAACCTAACCCAACCTAACCTAACCTAACCTAACCTTACCTAACATAACCTAACCTAACCTAACCTAACCAAACCTAACCTAACCTAACCTAACGTAACCTAACCTAACCTAACCTAGCCTAACCTAACCTAACGACGTTTGCAAGCGCTTTCACATTAGATATCACAGTTCCCGACATTTAATGGTGAAAAACACTGCATCTCACTAAGTGACATTGTTTAATGCGGTTTTACGACGGTTCATATCTTAACCTAACCGAACATTCGCACTTGTATCTAAAAACGCTCTATTACACTGTTTCGTTCACAATTACGATATTTGCTTGACCTCACAGTTTCTCACCAACTTATTGCAGTACAGAACGCTGTATCTCGCTAAATGACATTGTTCTTTAAGGTTTCACGATGCTTGCATGCGCTTTAACGAGAATATCACAATATAGCAGTTTCGCACTTGTAACGGTAGAACACGCAGTATTTGGCTTGTTCATGCCGCTTTGTGTGCTTTCACAACATTTCACCTATCGCAGTTTAATACTCGCAATAAAACAACACTATCTCGTTGGATGACGTCGTTTTTGGTAGTTTCACGACGCTACCTAGCTTAAACTAACCTAACCTAACCTAACCTTCGCACTTCTATCGTTAGAAAACGTTTTACTCGCAACTTTACAATGTTTTCTACAAGATTACGACGGTTTCATGCGCTTTCCTATTAGATATCGTAGTTCCCGACTTGTAATGTTGAAAAACACTACATCTAACTAAGTGACATTGTTTAATGCGGTTTTAGCGCGGTTCATATCTTAACCTAACCTAACCTAACCTAACCTAACCTAACCTTACTTAACCCGACCTAACCCAACCTAACCTAACCTAACCTAACCAAACCTTACCTAACATAACCTAACCTAACCTAACCTAACCTAACCAAACCTAACCTAACCTAACCTAACGTAACCTAACCTAACCTAACCAAACCTAACCTAACCTAACGACGTTTGCAAGCGCTTTCACATTAGATATCGCAGTTCCCGTCTTGTAATGGTGAAAAACACTGCATCTCACTAAGTGACATTGTTTAATGCGGTTTTACGACGGTTCATATCTTAACCTAACCTAACATTTGCGCTTGTATCTCAAAACGCTCTATTACACTGTTTCGTTCACAATTACGATATTTGCATGACCTCACAGTTTTTCACCAACTTATTACAGTACAGAACGCTGTCTCTCGCTAAATGACATCATTCTTTAAGGTTTCACGATGCTTGCATGCGCTTTAACGAGAATATCACAACATAGCAGTTTCGGACTTGTAACGGTACAACACGCAGTATTTGGCTTGTTCATGACGTTTTGTGTGCTTTCACAACATTTCACCTATCGCAGTTTCGTACTCGCAATAAAACAACACTATCTCGTTAGATGACGTCGTTTTTGGTGGTTTCACGACGCTACCTAGCCTAAACTAACATAACTCAACCTAACATAACCTTCGGACTTCTATCGTTAGAAAACGTTTTACTCGCTACTTTACATTGCTTTCTACAACATTACGACGGTTTCAAGCGCTTTCACATTAGATATCGCAGTTCCCAACTCGTAAAGGTGAAAAACACTGCATCTCACTAAGTGACATTGTTTAACGCGGTTTTACGACGGTTCATACCTTAACCTAACGTAACCTAACCTAACCTAACCTTACCTAACCTAACCTAACCAAACCTAACCCAACCCAACCCAACCTAACCTAACCTAACCTAAACTAACCTAACCCAACCTAACCTAACCTAACCTAACCCAACCTAACCCAACCCAACCCAACCTAACCTAACCTAACCTAAACTAACCTAACCAAACCTAACCTAACCTAACCTAACCTAACGTAACCTAACCTAACCTAACCTATTCTAACGTAACCTAACCTTACCTGATCTAACCTAACCTAACGTAACCTAACCTAACCTAACATAACCTAACGTAACCTAACCTAACCTAACCTAACGTAACCTAACCTAACCTAACCAAACCTAACCCAACCCAACCCAACCCAACAACACCCACCCCAACGTAACCTAACCTAACCTTACCTAACCTAACCAAATTATCCTTACCTAACCTAACCTAACCTAACGTAACCTAACCTAACCTAACGTAGCCTAACCTAACCTAACCTAACCTAACCCAACGTAACCTAACCTAACCTAACCCAACTCAACCCAACCTAACCTAATCTAACCTAACCTAACCTAACCTAACCTAACCAAACCTAACCTAACCTAACCTAACCTAACCTAACCTAACGACGGTTGCAAGCGCTTTCACATTAGATATCGCAGTTCCCGACTTGTAATGGTGAAAAACACTGCATCTCACTAAGTGACATTGTTTAATGCGGTTTTACGACGGTTCATATCTTAACCTAACCGAACATTCGCACTTGTATCTAAAAACGCTCTATTACACTGTTTCGTTCACAATTACGATATTTGCATAACCTCACAGTTTTTCACCAACTTATTGCAGTACAGAACGCTGTATCTCACTAAATGTGTTCTCTTGTTAGTTTTTTGTGTGCGCGTGTCACTCAAAGACGCAACCATGTTGAACATTGTTGTTACAACCACCCTGCCTCTTCTTCACATCACGCAGTCTTTCTTTTCTTTTATGGTTTTCAGATCGCCATTGTGCACATATAATTTTGATTTGCTGTATTTCTTGATTTTTTTTTGTATGATGTATACCCGCTCCTCTCTGTAATGCTTCGGCCTTGAGAGTAAATAAATGAAATGAAATGACATTGTTCTTTAAGGTTTCACGATGCTTGCATGCGCTTTAACGAGAATATCACAATATAGCATTTCGCACTTGTAACGGTAGAACACGCAGTATTTGGCTTGTTCATGCCGCTTTGTGTGCTTTCACAACATTTCACCTACCGCAGTTTAATACTCGCAATAAAACAACACTATCTCGTTAGATGACGTCGTTTTTGGTAGTTTCACGACGCTACCTAGCCTAAACTAACCTAACCTAACCTAACCTTCGCACTTCTGTTTCGTTAGAAAACGTTTTACTCGCAACTTTACAATGTTTTCTACAAGATTACGACGGTTTCATGCGCTTTCCTATTAGATATCGTAGTTCCCGACTTGTAATGTTGAAAAACACTACATCTAACTGACATTGTTTAATGCGGTTTTAGCGCGGTTCATATCTTAACCTAACCTAACCTAACCTAACCTAACCCAACCTAACCTAACCTTACTTAACCCGACCTAACCCAACCTAACCTAACCTAACCTAACCAAACCTTACCTAACATAACCTAACCTAACCTAACCTAACCAAACCTAACCTAACCTAACCTAACCTAACTTAACCTAACCTAACGACGTTTGCAAGCGCTTTCACATTGAATATCGCAGTTCCCGACTTGTAATGGTGAAAGACACTGCATCTCACTAAGTGACATTGTTTAATGCGGTTTTACGACGGTTCATATCTTAACCTAACCGAACATTCGCACTTGTATCTAAAAACGCTCTATTACACTGTTTCGTTCACAATTACGATATTTGCGTGACCTCAATGTTTTTCACCAACCTTTTACAGTACAGAACGCTGTCTCTCGCTAAATGACATCATTCTTTAAGGTTTCACGATGCTTGCATGCGCTTTAACGAGAATATCACAACATAGCAGTTTCGCACTTGTAACGGTACAACACGCAGTATTTGGCTTGTTCATGACGTTTTGTGTGCTTTCACAACATTTCACCTATCGCAGTTTCGTACTCGCAATAAAACAACACTATCTCGTTAGATGACGTCGTTTTTGGTGGTTTCACGACGCTACCTAGCTTAAACTAACATAACTCAACCTAACATAACCTTCGGACTTCTATCGTTAGAAAACGTTTTACTCGCTACTTTACATTGCTTTCTACTACAATACGACGGTTTCAAGCGCTTTCACATTAGATATCGCAGTTCCCAACTTGTAAAGGTGAAAAACACTGCATCTCACTAAGTGACATTGTTTAACGCGGTTTTACGACGGTTCATACCTTAACCTAACGTAACCTAACCTAACTTAACCTAACCTTACCTAACCTAACCTAACCTAACCCAACCCAACCCAACCTAACCTAACCTAACCTAACCTAAACTAACCTAACCAAACCTAACCTAACCTAACCTAACCTAACCTAACGTAACCTAACCTAACCTAACCTATTCTAACGTAACCTAACCTTACCTGATCTAACCTAACCTAACGTAACCTAACCTAACCTAAAATAACCTAACGTAACCTAACCTAACCTAACCTAACATAACGTAACCTAACCTAACCTAACCAAACCTAACCCAACCCAACCCAACCCAACAACACCCACCCCAACCTAACCTAACCTAACCTAACCTTACCTAACCTAACCAAATTATCCTTACCTAACCTAACCTAACCTAACGTAACCTAACCTAACCCAACGTAGCCTAACCTAACCTAACCCAACGTAACCTAACCTAACCTAACCCAACTCAACCCAACCTAACCTAATCTAACCTAACCTAACCTAACCTAACCAAACCTAACCTAACCTAACCTAACCTAACGACGGTTGCAAGCGCTTTCACATTAGATATCGCAGTTCCCGACTTGTAATGGTGAAAAACACTGCATCTCACTAAGTGACATTGTTTAATGCGGTTTTACGACGGTTCATATCTTAACCTAAGATTCGCACTTGTATTGAAAAACGCTCTATTACACTGTTTCGTTCACAATTACGATATTTGCATGACCTCACAGTTTTTCACCAACTTATTACCGTACAGAACGCTGTCTCTCGCTAAATGACATTGTTCTTTAAGGTTTCACGATGCTTGCATGCGCTTTAACGAGAATATCACAACATAGCAGTTTCGCACTTGTAACGGTACAACACGCAGTATTTGGCTTGTTCATGACGTTTTGTGTGCTTTCACAACATTTCACCTATCGCAGTTTTGTACTCGCAATAAAACAACACTATCTCGTTAGATGACGTCGTTTTTGGTGGTTTCACGGCGCTACCTAGCTTAAACTAACCTAACCTAACCTAACTGTCGCACTTCTATCGTTAGAAAACGTTTTATTCGCTACTTTACAATGTTTTCACCAAGATTACGACGGTTTCATGCGCTTTCACATTAGAGATCGCAGTTTTTGACTTGTTATGGTGAAAAACACAGCATCTCATTAAGTGACATTGTTTATTGCGGTTTTAGCGCGGTTCATATCTTAACCTAACCTAACCTAACCTAATTTAACCTAACCTAACCTTACCTAACCTAACCTAACCTAACGTAACCTAACTTAACCTAACCTAACCTAACCTAACCTAACGACGTTTGCAAGCGCTTTCACATTAGATATCGCAGTTCCCCACTTGTAACGGTGAAAAAACCTGCATCTCACAAAGTGACATTGTTCAATGCGGTTTTACGACGGTTCATATCTTAACCTAACCTAACATTCGCGCTTGTATCTCAAAACGCCCTATTACACTGTTTCGTTCACAATTACGATATTTGCATGATCTCACAGTTTTTCACCAACTTATTACAGTACAGAACGCTGTCTCTCGCTAAATGACATCATTCTTTAAGGTTTCACGATGCTTGCATGCGCTTTAACGAGAATATCACAACATAGCAGTTTCGCCCTTGTAACGGTACAACACGCAGTATCTCGCTAGTTCATGCCATTTTGTGTGCTTTCACAATATTTCACCTATCGCAGTTTCGTACTCGCAATAAAACAACACTATCTCGTTAGATGACATCGTTTTTGGTGGTTTCACGACGCTACCTAGCTCAAACCAACCTAACCTTCGCACTTCTATCGTTAGAAAACATTTTACTCGCTACTTTACAATGCTCTCTACAACATTACGACGGTTTCATGCACTTTCACATTAGATATCGCAGTTCCCGACTTGTAATGGTGAAAAAACCTGCATCTCACAAAGTGACATTGTTCAATGCGGTTTTACGACGGTTCATATCTTAACCTAACCTAACATTCGCGCTTGTATCTCAAAACGCCCTATTACACTGTTTCGTTCACAATTACGATATTTGCATGACCTCACAGTTTTTCACCAACTTATTACAGTACAGAACGCTGTCTCTCGCTAAATGACATCATTCTTTAAGGTTTCACGATGCTTGCATGCGCTTCAACGAGAATATCACAACATAGCAGTTTCGCCCTTGTAACGGTACAACACGCAGTATCTCGCTAGTTCATGCCATTTTGTGTGCTTTCACAATATTTCACCTATCGCAGTTTCGTACTCGCAATAAAACAACACTATCTCGTTAGATGACATCGTTTTTGGTGGTTTCACGACGCTACCTAGCTCAAACTAACCTAACCTTCGCACTTCTATCGTTAGAAAACGTTTTATTCGCTACTTTACAATGTTTTCTACAAGATTACGACGGTTTCATGCGCTTTCACATTAGATATCGCAGTTCCCCACTTGTAATGGTGAAAAACACAGCATCTCACTAAGTGACATTGTTTAATGCGGTTTTAGCGCGGTTCATACCTTAACCTAACCTAACCTAACCTAACCTAACCTAACCTAACCTAACCTTACTTAACCCAACCTAACCCAACCTAACCTAACCTAACCTAACCTTACCTAACATAACCTAACCTAACCTAACCTAACCAAACCTAACCTAACCTAACCTAACGTAACCTAACCTAACCTAACCTAGCCTAACCTAACCTAACGACGTTTGCAAGCGCTTTCACATTAGATATCACAGTTCCCGACATTTAATGGTGAAAAACACTGCATCTCACTAAGTGACATTGTTTAATGCGGTTTTACGACGGTTCATATCTTAACCTAACCGAACATTCGCACTTGTATCTAAAAACGCTCTATTACACTGTTTCGTTCACAATTACGATATTTGCTTGACCTCACAGTTTCTCACCAACTTATTGCAGTACAGAACGCTGTATCTCGCTAAATGACATTGTTCTTTAAGGTTTCACGATGCTTGCATGCGCTTTAACGAGAATATCACAATATAGCAGTTTCGCACTTGTAACGGTAGAACACGCAGTATTTGGCTTGTTCATGCCGCTTTGTGTGCTTTCACAACATTTCACCTATCGCAGTTTAATACTCGCAATAAAACAACACTATCTCGTTGGATGACGTCGTTTTTGGTAGTTTCACGACGCTACCTAGCTTAAACTAACCTAACCTAACCTAACCTTCGCACTTCTATCGTTAGAAAACGTTTTACTCGCAACTTTACAATGTTTTCTACAAGATTACGACGGTTTCATGCGCTTTCCTATTAGATATCGTAGTTCCCGACTTGTAATGTTGAAAAACACTACATCTAAGTGACATTGTTTAATGCGGTTTTAGCGCGGTTCATATCTTAACCTAACCTAACCTAACCTAACCTAACCTAACCTAACCTAACCTTACTTAACCCGACCTAACCCAACCTAACCTAACCTAACCTAACCAAACCTTACCTAACATAACCTAACCTAACCTAACCTAACCAAACCTAACCTAACCTAACCTAACCTAACCTAACCAAACCTAACCTAACCTAACGACGTTTGCAAGCGCTTTCACATTAGATATCGCAGTTCCCGTCTTGTAATGGTGAAAAACACTGCATCTCACTAAGTGACATTGTTTAATGCGGTTTTACGACGGTTCATATCTTAACCTAACCTAACATTCGCGCTTGTATCTCAAAACGCTCTATTACACTGTTTCGTTCACAATTACGATATTTGCATGACCTCACAGTTTTTCACCAACTTATTACAGTACAGAACGCTGTCTCTCGCTAAATGACATCATTCTTTAAGGTTTCACGATGCTTGCATGCGCTTTAACGAGAATATCACAACATAGCAGTTTCGCACTTGTAACGGTACAACACGCAGTATTTGGCTTGTTCATGACGTTTTGTGTGCTTTCACAACATTTCACCTATCGCAGTTTCGTACTCGCAATAAAACAACACTATCTCGTTAGATGACGTCGTTTTTGGTGGTTTCACGACGCTACCTAGCCTAAACTAACACAACTCAACCTAACATAACCTTCAGACTTCTATCGTTAGAAAACGTTTTACTCGCTACTTTACATTGCTTTCTACAACATTACGACGGTTTCAAGCGCTTTCACATTAGATATCGCAGTTCCCAACTTGTAAAGGTGAAAAACACTGCATCTCACTAAGTGACATTGTTTAACGCGGTTTTACGACGGTTCATACCTTAACCTAACGTAACCTAACCTAACCTAACCTTACCTAACCTAACCTAACCTAACCTAACCCAACCCAACCCAACCTAACCTAACCTAACCTAAACTAACCTAACCCAACCTAACATAACCTAACCTAACCCAACCTAACCCAACCCAACCCAACCTAACCTAACCTAACCTAAACTAACCTAACCAAACCTAACCTAACCTAACCTAACCTAACGTAACCTAACCTAACCTAACCTATTCTAACGTAACCTAACCTTACCTGATCTAACCTAACCTAACGTAACCTAACCTAACCTAACATAACCTAACGTAACCTAACCTAACCTAACCTAACGTAACCTAACCTAACCTAAACAAACCTAACCCAACCCAACCCAACCCAACAACACCCACCCCAACGTAACCTAACCTAACATTACCTAACCTAACCAAATTATCCTTACCTAACCTAACCTAACCTAACGTAACCTAACCTAACCTAACGTAGCCTAACCTAACCTAACCTAACCCAACCTAACCTAACCTAACCTAACCAAACCTTACCTAACATAACCTAACCTAACCTAACCTAACCAAACCTAACCTAACCTAACCTAACCTAACTTAACCTAACCTAACGACGTTTGCAAGCGCTTTCACATTGAATATCGCAGTTCCCGACTTGTAATGGTGAAAGACACTGCATCTCACTAAGTGACATTGTTTAATGCGGTTTTACGACGGTTCATATCTTAACCTAACCGAACATTCGCACTTGTATCTAAAAACGCTCTATTACACTGTTTCGTTCACAATTACGATATTTGCGTGACCTCAATGTTTTTCACCAACCTTTTACAGTACAGAACGCTGTCTCTCGCTAAATGACATCATTCTTTAAGGTTTCACGATGCTTGCATGCGCTTTAACGAGAATATCACAACATAGCAGTTTCGCACTTGTAACGGTACAACACGCAGTATTTGGCTTGTTCATGACGTTTTGTGTGCTTTCACAACATTTCACCTATCGCAGTTTCGTACTCGCAATAAAACAACACTATCTCGTTAGATGACGTCGTTTTTGGTGGTTTCACGACGCTACCTAGCTTAAACTAACATAACTCAACCTAACATAACCTTCGGACTTCTATCGTTAGAAAACGTTTTACTCGCTACTTTACATTGCTTTCTACTACAATACGACGGTTTCAAGCGCTTTCACATTAGATATCGCAGTTCCCAACTTGTAAAGGTGAAAAACACTGCATCTCACTAAGTGACATTGTTTAACGCGGTTTTACGACGGTTCATACCTTAACCTAACGTAACCTAACCTAACTTAACCTAACCTTACCTAACCTAACCTAACCTAACCCAACCCAACCCAACCTAACCTAACCTAACCTAACCTAAACTAACCTAACCAAACCTAACCTAACCTAACCTAACCTAACCTAACGTAACCTAACCTAACCTAACCTATTCTAACGTAACCTAACCTTACCTGATCTAACCTAACCTAACGTAACCTAACCTAACCTAAAATAACCTAACGTAACCTAACCTAACCTAACCTAACATAACGTAACCTAACCTAACCTAACCAAACCTAACCCAACCCAACCCAACCCAACAACACCCACCCCAACCTAACCTAACCTAACCTAACCTTACCTAACCTAACCAAATTATCCTTACCTAACCTAACCTAACCTAACGTAACCTAACCTAACCCAACGTAGCCTAACCTAACCTAACCCAACGTAACCTAACCTAACCTAACCCAACTCAACCCAACCTAACCTAATCTAACCTAACCTAACCTAACCTAACCAAACCTAACCTAACCTAACCTAACCTAACGACGGTTGCAAGCGCTTTCACATTAGATATCGCAGTTCCCGACTTGTAATGGTGAAAAACACTGCATCTCACTAAGTGACATTGTTTAATGCGGTTTTACGACGGTTCATATCTTAACCTAAGATTCGCACTTGTATTGAAAAACGCTCTATTACACTGTTTCGTTCACAATTACGATATTTGCATGACCTCACAGTTTTTCACCAACTTATTACCGTACAGAACGCTGTCTCTCGCTAAATGACATTGTTCTTTAAGGTTTCACGATGCTTGCATGCGCTTTAACGAGAATATCACAACATAGCAGTTTCGCACTTGTAACGGTACAACACGCAGTATTTGGCTTGTTCATGACGTTTTGTGTGCTTTCACAACATTTCACCTATCGCAGTTTTGTACTCGCAATAAAACAACACTATCTCGTTAGATGACGTCGTTTTTGGTGGTTTCACGGCGCTACCTAGCTTAAACTAACCTAACCTAACCTAACTGTCGCACTTCTATCGTTAGAAAACGTTTTATTCGCTACTTTACAATGTTTTCACCAAGATTACGACGGTTTCATGCGCTTTCACATTAGAGATCGCAGTTTTTGACTTGTTATGGTGAAAAACACAGCATCTCATTAAGTGACATTGTTTATTGCGGTTTTAGCGCGGTTCATATCTTAACCTAACCTAACCTAACCTAATTTAACCTAACCTAACCTTACCTAACCTAACCTAACCTAACGTAACCTAACTTAACCTAACCTAACCTAACCTAACCTAACGACGTTTGCAAGCGCTTTCACATTAGATATCGCAGTTCCCCACTTGTAACGGTGAAAAAACCTGCATCTCACAAAGTGACATTGTTCAATGCGGTTTTACGACGGTTCATATCTTAACCTAACCTAACATTCGCGCTTGTATCTCAAAACGCCCTATTACACTGTTTCGTTCACAATTACGATATTTGCATGATCTCACAGTTTTTCACCAACTTATTACAGTACAGAACGCTGTCTCTCGCTAAATGACATCATTCTTTAAGGTTTCACGATGCTTGCATGCGCTTTAACGAGAATATCACAACATAGCAGTTTCGCCCTTGTAACGGTACAACACGCAGTATCTCGCTAGTTCATGCCATTTTGTGTGCTTTCACAATATTTCACCTATCGCAGTTTCGTACTCGCAATAAAACAACACTATCTCGTTAGATGACATCGTTTTTGGTGGTTTCACGACGCTACCTAGCTCAAACCAACCTAACCTTCGCACTTCTATCGTTAGAAAACATTTTACTCGCTACTTTACAATGCTCTCTACAACATTACGACGGTTTCATGCACTTTCACATTAGATATCGCAGTTCCCGACTTGTAATGGTGAAAAAACCTGCATCTCACAAAGTGACATTGTTCAATGCGGTTTTACGACGGTTCATATCTTAACCTAACCTAACATTCGCGCTTGTATCTCAAAACGCCCTATTACACTGTTTCGTTCACAATTACGATATTTGCATGACCTCACAGTTTTTCACCAACTTATTACAGTACAGAACGCTGTCTCTCGCTAAATGACATCATTCTTTAAGGTTTCACGATGCTTGCATGCGCTTCAACGAGAATATCACAACATAGCAGTTTCGCCCTTGTAACGGTACAACACGCAGTATCTCGCTAGTTCATGCCATTTTGTGTGCTTTCACAATATTTCACCTATCGCAGTTTCGTACTCGCAATAAAACAACACTATCTCGTTAGATGACATCGTTTTTGGTGGTTTCACGACGCTACCTAGCTCAAACTAACCTAACCTTCGCACTTCTATCGTTAGAAAACGTTTTATTCGCTACTTTACAATGTTTTCTACAAGATTACGACGGTTTCATGCGCTTTCACATTAGATATCGCAGTTCCCCACTTGTAATGGTGAAAAACACAGCATCTCACTAAGTGACATTGTTTAATGCGGTTTTAGCGCGGTTCATACCTTAACCTAACCTAACCTAACCTAACCTAACCTAACCTAACCTAACCTTACTTAACCCAACCTAACCCAACCTAACCTAACCTAACCTAACCTTACCTAACATAACCTAACCTAACCTAACCTAACCAAACCTAACCTAACCTAACCTAACGTAACCTAACCTAACCTAACCTAGCCTAACCTAACCTAACGACGTTTGCAAGCGCTTTCACATTAGATATCACAGTTCCCGACATTTAATGGTGAAAAACACTGCATCTCACTAAGTGACATTGTTTAATGCGGTTTTACGACGGTTCATATCTTAACCTAACCGAACATTCGCACTTGTATCTAAAAACGCTCTATTACACTGTTTCGTTCACAATTACGATATTTGCTTGACCTCACAGTTTCTCACCAACTTATTGCAGTACAGAACGCTGTATCTCGCTAAATGACATTGTTCTTTAAGGTTTCACGATGCTTGCATGCGCTTTAACGAGAATATCACAATATAGCAGTTTCGCACTTGTAACGGTAGAACACGCAGTATTTGGCTTGTTCATGCCGCTTTGTGTGCTTTCACAACATTTCACCTATCGCAGTTTAATACTCGCAATAAAACAACACTATCTCGTTGGATGACGTCGTTTTTGGTAGTTTCACGACGCTACCTAGCTTAAACTAACCTAACCTAACCTAACCTTCGCACTTCTATCGTTAGAAAACGTTTTACTCGCAACTTTACAATGTTTTCTACAAGATTACGACGGTTTCATGCGCTTTCCTATTAGATATCGTAGTTCCCGACTTGTAATGTTGAAAAACACTACATCTAAGTGACATTGTTTAATGCGGTTTTAGCGCGGTTCATATCTTAACCTAACCTAACCTAACCTAACCTAACCTAACCTAACCTAACCTTACTTAACCCGACCTAACCCAACCTAACCTAACCTAACCTAACCAAACCTTACCTAACATAACCTAACCTAACCTAACCTAACCAAACCTAACCTAACCTAACCTAACCTAACCTAACCAAACCTAACCTAACCTAACGACGTTTGCAAGCGCTTTCACATTAGATATCGCAGTTCCCGTCTTGTAATGGTGAAAAACACTGCATCTCACTAAGTGACATTGTTTAATGCGGTTTTACGACGGTTCATATCTTAACCTAACCTAACATTCGCGCTTGTATCTCAAAACGCTCTATTACACTGTTTCGTTCACAATTACGATATTTGCATGACCTCACAGTTTTTCACCAACTTATTACAGTACAGAACGCTGTCTCTCGCTAAATGACATCATTCTTTAAGGTTTCACGATGCTTGCATGCGCTTTAACGAGAATATCACAACATAGCAGTTTCGCACTTGTAACGGTACAACACGCAGTATTTGGCTTGTTCATGACGTTTTGTGTGCTTTCACAACATTTCACCTATCGCAGTTTCGTACTCGCAATAAAACAACACTATCTCGTTAGATGACGTCGTTTTTGGTGGTTTCACGACGCTACCTAGCCTAAACTAACACAACTCAACCTAACATAACCTTCAGACTTCTATCGTTAGAAAACGTTTTACTCGCTACTTTACATTGCTTTCTACAACATTACGACGGTTTCAAGCGCTTTCACATTAGATATCGCAGTTCCCAACTTGTAAAGGTGAAAAACACTGCATCTCACTAAGTGACATTGTTTAACGCGGTTTTACGACGGTTCATACCTTAACCTAACGTAACCTAACCTAACCTAACCTTACCTAACCTAACCTAACCTAACCTAACCCAACCCAACCCAACCTAACCTAACCTAACCTAAACTAACCTAACCCAACCTAACATAACCTAACCTAACCCAACCTAACCCAACCCAACCCAACCTAACCTAACCTAACCTAAACTAACCTAACCAAACCTAACCTAACCTAACCTAACCTAACGTAACCTAACCTAACCTAACCTATTCTAACGTAACCTAACCTTACCTGATCTAACCTAACCTAACGTAACCTAACCTAACCTAACATAACCTAACGTAACCTAACCTAACCTAACCTAACGTAACCTAACCTAACCTAAACAAACCTAACCCAACCCAACCCAACCCAACAACACCCACCCCAACGTAACCTAACCTAACATTACCTAACCTAACCAAATTATCCTTACCTAACCTAACCTAACCTAACGTAACCTAACCTAACCTAACGTAGCCTAACCTAACCTAACCTAACCCAACGTAACCTAACCTAACCTAACCCAACTCAACCCAACCTAACCTAATCTAACCTAACCTAACCTAACCTAACCAAACCTAACCTAACCTAACCTAACCTAACCTAACGACGGTTGCAAGCGCTTTCACATTAGATATCGCAGTTCCCGACTTGTAATGGTGAAAAACACTGCATCTCACTAAGTGACATTGTTTAATGCGGTTTTACGACGGTTCATATCTTAACCTAACCGAACATTCGCACTTGTATCTAAAAACGCTCTATTACACAGTTTCGTTCACAATTACGATATTTGCATAACCTCACAGTTTTTCACCAACTTATTGCAGTACAGAACGCTGTATCTCACTAAATGACATTGTTCTTTAAGGTTTCACGATGCTTGCATGCGCTTTAACGAGAATATCACAATATAGCAGTTTCGCACTTGTAACGGTAGAACACGCACTATTTGGCTTGTTCATGCCGTTTTGTGTGCTTTCACAACATTTCACCTACCGCAGTTTAATACTCGCAATAAAACAACACTATCTCGTTAGATGACGTCGTTTTTGGTAGTTTCACGACGCTACCTAGCTTAAACTAACCTAACCTAACCTAACCTTCGCACTTCTGTTTCGTTAGAAAACGTTTTACTCGCAACTTTACAATGTTTTCTACAAGATTACGACGGTTTCATGCGCTTTCCTATTAGATATCGTAGTTCCCGACTTGTAATGTTGAAAAACACTACATCTTACTGACATTGTTTAATGCGGTTTTAGCGCGGTTCATATCTTAACCTAACCTAACCTAACCTAACCTAACCCAACCTAACCTAACCTTACTTAACCCGACCTAACCCAACCTAACCTAACCTAACCTAACCAAACCTTACCTAACATAACCTAACCTAACCTAACCTAACCAAACCTAACCTAACCTAACCTAACCTAACCTAACCTAACGACGTTTGCAAGCGCTTTCCCATTGAATATCGCAGTTCCCGACTTGTAATGGTGAAAGACACTACATCTCACTAAGTGACATTGTTTAATGCGGTTTTACGACGGTTCATATCTTAACCTAACCTAACATTCGCGCTTGTATCTCAAAACGCCCTATTACACTGTTTCGTTCACAATTACGATATTTGCATGACCTCACAGTTTTTCACCAACTTATTACAGTACAGAACGCTGTCTCTCGCTAAATGACATCATTCTTTAAGGTTTCACGATGCTTGCATGCGCTTTAACGAGAATATCACAACATAGCAGTTTCGCCCTTGTAACGGTACAACACGCAGTATTTGGCTTGTTCATGACGTTTTGTGTGCTTTCACAACATTTCACCTATCGCAGTTTTGTACTCGCAATAAAACAACACTATCTCGTTAGATGACGTCGTTTTTGGTGGTTTCACGGCGCTACCTAGCTTAAACTAACCTAACCTAACCTAACTTTCGCACTTCTATCGTTAGAAAACGTTTTATTCGCTACTTTACAATGTTTTCACCAAGATTACGACGGTTTCATGCGCTTTCACATTAGATATCGCAGTTTTTGACTTGTTATGGTGAAAAACACAGCATCTCATTAAGTGACATTGTTTATTGCGGTTTTAGCGCGGTTCATATCTTAACCTAACCTAACCTAACCTAATTTAACCTAACCTAACCTTACCTAACCTAACCTAACCTAACGTAACCTAACTTAACCTAACCTAACCTAACCTAACCTAACGACGTTTGCAAGCGCTTTCACATTAGATATCGCAGTTCCCCACTTGTAACGGTGAAAAAACCTGCATCTCACAAAGTGACATTGTTCAATGCGGTTTTACGACGGTTCATATCTTAACCTAACCTAACATTCGCGCTTGTATCTCAAAACGCCCTATTACACTGTTTCGTTCACAATTACGATATTTGCATGACCTCACAGTTTTTCACCAACTTATTACAGTACAGAACGCTGTCTCTCGCTAAATGACATCATTCTTTAAGGTTTCACGATGCTTGCATGCGCTTTAACGAGAATATCACAACATAGCAGTTTCGCCCTTGTAACGGTACAACACGCAGTATCTCGCTAGTTCATGCCATTTTGTGTGCTTTCACAATATTTCACCTATCGCAGTTTCGTACTCGCAATAAAACAACACTATCTCGTTAGATGACATCGTTTTTGGTGGTTTCACGACGCTACCTAGCTCAAACTAACCTAACCTTCGCACTTCTATCGTTAGAAAACGTTTTATTCGCTACTTTACAATGTTTTCTACAAGATTACGACGGTTTCATGCGCTTTCACATTAGATATCGCAGTTCCCGACATTTAATGGTGAAAAACACTGCATCTCACTAAGTGACATTGTTTAATGCGGTTTTACAACGGTTCATATCTTAACCTAACCGAACCTAACCTAACCTAATTTAACCTAACCTAACCTTACCTAACCTAACCTAACCGAACGTAACCTAACTTAACCTAACCTAACCTAACCTAACCTAACGACGTTTGCAAGCGCTTTCACATAAGATATCGCAGTTCCCCACTTGTAACGGTGAAAAACACTGCATATCACTTAGTGACATTGTTTCATGCGGTTTTACGACGGTTCATATCTTGACCGAACCTAACGTTCGCACTTGTATCTAAAAACGCTCTATCACACTGTTTCGTTCACATTTAAGATATTTGCATGACCTCACAGTTTTTCTCCAACTTATTACAGTACAGAACGCTGTATATCGCTAAATGACATCATTCTTCAAGGTTTCACGATGCTTGCATGCGCTTTAACGAGAATATCACAACATAGCAGTTTCGCACTTGTAACGGTACAAGACGCACTATCTGGCTTGTTCACGCCGTTTTGTGTGCTTTCACAACATTTCACCTATTGCAATTTCGTACATGCAATAAAACAACACTATCTCGTTAGATGACGTCCTTTTTGGTGGTCTCACGACGCTACCTAGCTTAAACTAACATAACTCAACCTAATATAACCTTCGCACTTCTATCGTTAGAAAACATTTTACTCGCTACTTTACAATGCTCTCTACAACATTACGACGGTTTCATGCACTTTCACATTAGATATCGCAGTTCCCGACTTGTAATGGTGAAATAACCTGCATCTCACAAAGTGACATTGTTCAATGCGGTTTTACGACGGTTCATATCTTAACCTAACCTAACATTCGCGCTTGTATCTCAAAACGCCCTATTACACTGTTTCGTTCATAATTACGATATTTGCATGACCTCACAGTTTTTCACCAACTTATTACAGTACAGAACGCTGTCTCTCGCTAAATGACATCATTCTTTAAGGTTTCACGATGCTTGCATGCGCTTTAACGAGAATATCACAACATAGCAGTTTCGCCCTTGTAACGGTACAACACGCAGTATCTCGCTAGTTCATGCCATTTTGTGTGCTTTCACAATATTTCACCTATCGCAGTTTCGTACTCGCAATAAAACAACACTATCTCGTTAGATGACATCGTTTTTGGTGGTTTCACGACGCTACCTAGCTCAAACTAACCTAACCTTCGCACTTCTATCGTTAGAAAACGTTTTATTCGCTACTTTACAATGTTTTCTACAAGATTACGACGGTTTCATGCGCTTTCACATTAGATATCGCAGTTCCCCACTTGTAATGGTGAAAAACACAGCATCTCACTAAGTGACATTGTTTAATGCGGTTTTAGCGCGGTTCATATCTTAACCTAACCTAACCTAACCTAACCCAACCTAACCTAACCTTACTTAACCTACCCTAACCCAACCTAACCTAACCTGACCTAACCAAACCTTACCTAACATAACCTAACCTAACCTAACCTAACCAAACCTAACCTAACCTAACCTAACGTAACCTAACCTAACCTAACCTAACGACGTTTGCAAGCGCTTTCACATTAGATATCGCAGTTCCCGACTTTTAATGGTGGAAAACACTACATCTCACTAAGTGACATTGTTTAATGCGGTTTTACGACGGTTCATACCTTAACCTAACTTAAGATTCGCACTTGTATTAAAAAACGCTCTATTACACTGTTTCGTTCACAATTACGATATTTGCATAACCTCACAGTTTTTCACCAACTTATTGCAGTACAGAACGCTGTATCTCGCTAAATGACATTGTTCTTTAAGGTTTCACGATGCTTGCATGCGCTTTAACGAGAATATCACATTATAGCAGTTTCGCACTTGTAACGGTACAACACGCAGTGTCTGGCTTGTTCATGCCGTTTTGTGTGCTTTCACAACATTTCACCTATTGCAATTTCGTACATGCAATAAAACAATTATATCTCGTTATATTATGTCTTTTTTGGTGGTTTCACGACGCTACCTAGCTTAAACTAACATAATTCAACCTAACATATCCTTCGCACTTCTATCGTTAGAAAACGTTTTACTCGCTACTTTACAATGCTCTCTACAACATTACGACGGTTTCATGCACTTTCACATTAGATATCGCAGTTCCCGACTTGTAATGGTGAAAAAACCTCCATCTCACAAAGTGGCATTGTTCAATGCGGTTTCACGACGGTTCATATTTTAACCTAACCTAACATTCGCGCTTTTATCTCGAAACGCTCTATTACACTGTTTCGTTCACAATTACGATATTTGCATGACCTCACAGTTTTTCACCAACTTATTACAGTACAGAACGCTGTCTCTCGCTAAATGACATCATTCTTTAAGGTTTCACGATGCTTGCATGCGCTTTAACGAGAATATCACAACATAGCAGTTTCGCACTTGTAACGGTACAACACGCAGTATTTGGCTTGTTCATGACGTTTTGTGTGCTTTCACAACATTTCACCTATCGCAGTTTCGTACTCGCAATAAAACAACACTATCTCGTTAGATGACGTCGTTTTTGGTGGTTTCACGACGCTACCTAGCTTAAACTAACATAACTCAACCTAACATAACCTTCGGACTTCTATCGTTAGAAAACGTTTTACTCGCTACTTTACATTGCTTTCTACAACATTACGACGGTTTCAAGCGCTTTCACATTAGATATCGCAGTTCCCAACTTGTAAAGGTGAAAAACACTGCATCTCACTAAGTGACATTGTTTAACGCGGTTTTACGACGGTTCATACCTTAACCTAACCTAACATTCGCGCTTGTATCTCAAAACGCCCTATTACACTGTTTCGTTCACAATTACGATATTTGCATGATCTCACAGTTTTTCACCAACTTATTACAGTACAGAACGCTGTCTCTCGCTAAATGACATCATTCTTTAAGGTTTCACGATGCTTGCATGCGCTTTAACGAGAATATCACAACATAGCAGTTTCGCCCTTGTAACGGTACAACACGCAGTATCTCGCTAGTTCATGCCATTTTGTGTGCTTTCACAATATTTCACCTATCGCAGTTTCGTACTCGCAATAAAACAACACTATCTCGTTAGATGACATCGTTTTTGGTGGTTTCACGACGCTACCTAGCTCAAACCAACCTAACCTTCGCACTTCTATCGTTAGAAAACATTTTACTCGCTACTTTACAATGCTCTCTACAACATTACGACGGTTTCATGCACTTTCACATTAGATATCGCAGTTCCCGACTTGTAATGGTGAAAAAACCTGCATCTCACAAAGTGACATTGTTCAATGCGGTTTTACGACGGTTCATATCTTAACCTAACCTAACATTCGCGCTTGTATCTCAAAACGCCCTATTACACTGTTTCGTTCACAATTACGATATTTGCATGACCTCACAGTTTTTCACCAACTTATTACAGTACAGAACGCTGTCTCTCGCTAAATGACATCATTCTTTAAGGTTTCACGATGCTTGCATGCGCTTCAACGAGAATATCACAACATAGCAGTTTCGCCCTTGTAACGGTACAACACGCAGTATCTCGCTAGTTCATGCCATTTTGTGTGCTTTCACAATATTTCACCTATCGCAGTTTCGTACTCGCAATAAAACAACACTATCTCGTTAGATGACATCGTTTTTGGTGGTTTCACGACGCTACCTAGCTCAAACTAACCTAACCTTCGCACTTCTATCGTTAGAAAACGTTTTATTCGCTACTTTACAATGTTTTCTACAAGATTACGACGGTTTCATGCGCTTTCACATTAGATATCGCAGTTCCCCACTTGTAATGGTGAAAAACACAGCATCTCACTAAGTGACATTGTTTAATGCGGTTTTAGCGCGGTTCATACCTTAACCTAACCTAACCTAACCTAACCTAACCTAACCTAACCTAACCTTACTTAACCCAACCTAACCCAACCTAACCTAACCTAACCTAACCTTACCTAACATAACCTAACCTAACCTAACCTAACCAAACCTAACCTAACCTAACCTAACGTAACCTAACCTAACCTAACCTAGCCTAACCTAACCTAACGACGTTTGCAAGCGCTTTCACATTAGATATCACAGTTCCCGACATTTAATGGTGAAAAACACTGCATCTCACTAAGTGACATTGTTTAATGCGGTTTTACGACGGTTCATATCTTAACCTAACCGAACATTCGCACTTGTATCTAAAAACGCTCTATTACACTGTTTCGTTCACAATTACGATATTTGCTTGACCTCACAGTTTCTCACCAACTTATTGCAGTACAGAACGCTGTATCTCGCTAAATGACATTGTTCTTTAAGGTTTCACGATGCTTGCATGCGCTTTAACGAGAATATCACAATATAGCAGTTTCGCACTTGTAACGGTAGAACACGCAGTATTTGGCTTGTTCATGCCGCTTTGTGTGCTTTCACAACATTTCACCTATCGCAGTTTAATACTCGCAATAAAACAACACTATCTCGTTGGATGACGTCGTTTTTGGTAGTTTCACGACGCTACCTAGCTTAAACTAACCTAACCTAACCTAACCTTCGCACTTCTATCGTTAGAAAACGTTTTACTCGCAACTTTACAATGTTTTCTACAAGATTACGACGGTTTCATGCGCTTTCCTATTAGATATCGTAGTTCCCGACTTGTAATGTTGAAAAACACTACATCTAAGTGACATTGTTTAATGCGGTTTTAGCGCGGTTCATATCTTAACCTAACCTAACCTAACCTAACCTAACCTAACCTAACCTAACCTTACTTAACCCGACCTAACCCAACCTAACCTAACCTAACCTAACCAAACCTTACCTAACATAACCTAACCTAACCTAACCTAACCAAACCTAACCTAACCTAACCTAACCTAACCTAACCAAACCTAACCTAACCTAACGACGTTTGCAAGCGCTTTCACATTAGATATCGCAGTTCCCGTCTTGTAATGGTGAAAAACACTGCATCTCACTAAGTGACATTGTTTAATGCGGTTTTACGACGGTTCATATCTTAACCTAACCTAACATTCGCGCTTGTATCTCAAAACGCTCTATTACACTGTTTCGTTCACAATTACGATATTTGCATGACCTCACAGTTTTTCACCAACTTATTACAGTACAGAACGCTGTCTCTCGCTAAATGACATCATTCTTTAAGGTTTCACGATGCTTGCATGCGCTTTAACGAGAATATCACAACATAGCAGTTTCGCACTTGTAACGGTACAACACGCAGTATTTGGCTTGTTCATGACGTTTTGTGTGCTTTCACAACATTTCACCTATCGCAGTTTCGTACTCGCAATAAAACAACACTATCTCGTTAGATGACGTCGTTTTTGGTGGTTTCACGACGCTACCTAGCCTAAACTAACACAACTCAACCTAACATAACCTTCAGACTTCTATCGTTAGAAAACGTTTTACTCGCTACTTTACATTGCTTTCTACAACATTACGACGGTTTCAAGCGCTTTCACATTAGATATCGCAGTTCCCAACTTGTAAAGGTGAAAAACACTGCATCTCACTAAGTGACATTGTTTAACGCGGTTTTACGACGGTTCATACCTTAACCTAACGTAACCTAACCTAACCTAACCTTACCTAACCTAACCTAACCTAACCTAACCCAACCCAACCCAACCTAACCTAACCTAACCTAAACTAACCTAACCCAACCTAACATAACCTAACCTAACCCAACCTAACCCAACCCAACCCAACCTAACCTAACCTAACCTAAACTAACCTAACCAAACCTAACCTAACCTAACCTAACCTAACGTAACCTAACCTAACCTAACCTATTCTAACGTAACCTAACCTTACCTGATCTAACCTAACCTAACGTAACCTAACCTAACCTAACATAACCTAACGTAACCTAACCTAACCTAACCTAACGTAACCTAACCTAACCTAAACAAACCTAACCCAACCCAACCCAACCCAACAACACCCACCCCAACGTAACCTAACCTAACATTACCTAACCTAACCAAATTATCCTTACCTAACCTAACCTAACCTAACGTAACCTAACCTAACCTAACGTAGCCTAACCTAACCTAACCTAACCCAACGTAACCTAACCTAACCTAACCCAACTCAACCCAACCTAACCTAATCTAACCTAACCTAACCTAACCTAACCAAACCTAACCTAACCTAACCTAACCTAACCTAACGACGGTTGCAAGCGCTTTCACATTAGATATCGCAGTTCCCGACTTGTAATGGTGAAAAACACTGCATCTCACTAAGTGACATTGTTTAATGCGGTTTTACGACGGTTCATATCTTAACCTAACCGAACATTCGCACTTGTATCTAAAAACGCTCTATTACACAGTTTCGTTCACAATTACGATATTTGCATAACCTCACAGTTTTTCACCAACTTATTGCAGTACAGAACGCTGTATCTCACTAAATGACATTGTTCTTTAAGGTTTCACGATGCTTGCATGCGCTTTAACGAGAATATCACAATATAGCAGTTTCGCACTTGTAACGGTAGAACACGCACTATTTGGCTTGTTCATGCCGTTTTGTGTGCTTTCACAACATTTCACCTACCGCAGTTTAATACTCGCAATAAAACAACACTATCTCGTTAGATGACGTCGTTTTTGGTAGTTTCACGACGCTACCTAGCTTAAACTAACCTAACCTAACCTAACCTTCGCACTTCTGTTTCGTTAGAAAACGTTTTACTCGCAACTTTACAATGTTTTCTACAAGATTACGACGGTTTCATGCGCTTTCCTATTAGATATCGTAGTTCCCGACTTGTAATGTTGAAAAACACTACATCTTACTGACATTGTTTAATGCGGTTTTAGCGCGGTTCATATCTTAACCTAACCTAACCTAACCTAACCTAACCCAACCTAACCTAACCTTACTTAACCCGACCTAACCCAACCTAACCTAACCTAACCTAACCAAACCTTACCTAACATAACCTAACCTAACCTAACCTAACCAAACCTAACCTAACCTAACCTAACCTAACCTAACCTAACGACGTTTGCAAGCGCTTTCCCATTGAATATCGCAGTTCCCGACTTGTAATGGTGAAAGACACTACATCTCACTAAGTGACATTGTTTAATGCGGTTTTACGACGGTTCATATCTTAACCTAACCTAACATTCGCGCTTGTATCTCAAAACGCCCTATTACACTGTTTCGTTCACAATTACGATATTTGCATGACCTCACAGTTTTTCACCAACTTATTACAGTACAGAACGCTGTCTCTCGCTAAATGACATCATTCTTTAAGGTTTCACGATGCTTGCATGCGCTTTAACGAGAATATCACAACATAGCAGTTTCGCCCTTGTAACGGTACAACACGCAGTATTTGGCTTGTTCATGACGTTTTGTGTGCTTTCACAACATTTCACCTATCGCAGTTTTGTACTCGCAATAAAACAACACTATCTCGTTAGATGACGTCGTTTTTGGTGGTTTCACGGCGCTACCTAGCTTAAACTAACCTAACCTAACCTAACTTTCGCACTTCTATCGTTAGAAAACGTTTTATTCGCTACTTTACAATGTTTTCACCAAGATTACGACGGTTTCATGCGCTTTCACATTAGATATCGCAGTTTTTGACTTGTTATGGTGAAAAACACAGCATCTCATTAAGTGACATTGTTTATTGCGGTTTTAGCGCGGTTCATATCTTAACCTAACCTAACCTAACCTAATTTAACCTAACCTAACCTTACCTAACCTAACCTAACCTAACGTAACCTAACTTAACCTAACCTAACCTAACCTAACCTAACGACGTTTGCAAGCGCTTTCACATTAGATATCGCAGTTCCCCACTTGTAACGGTGAAAAAACCTGCATCTCACAAAGTGACATTGTTCAATGCGGTTTTACGACGGTTCATATCTTAACCTAACCTAACATTCGCGCTTGTATCTCAAAACGCCCTATTACACTGTTTCGTTCACAATTACGATATTTGCATGACCTCACAGTTTTTCACCAACTTATTACAGTACAGAACGCTGTCTCTCGCTAAATGACATCATTCTTTAAGGTTTCACGATGCTTGCATGCGCTTTAACGAGAATATCACAACATAGCAGTTTCGCCCTTGTAACGGTACAACACGCAGTATCTCGCTAGTTCATGCCATTTTGTGTGCTTTCACAATATTTCACCTATCGCAGTTTCGTACTCGCAATAAAACAACACTATCTCGTTAGATGACATCGTTTTTGGTGGTTTCACGACGCTACCTAGCTCAAACTAACCTAACCTTCGCACTTCTATCGTTAGAAAACGTTTTATTCGCTACTTTACAATGTTTTCTACAAGATTACGACGGTTTCATGCGCTTTCACATTAGATATCGCAGTTCCCGACATTTAATGGTGAAAAACACTGCATCTCACTAAGTGACATTGTTTAATGCGGTTTTACAACGGTTCATATCTTAACCTAACCGAACCTAACCTAACCTAATTTAACCTAACCTAACCTTACCTAACCTAACCTAACCGAACGTAACCTAACTTAACCTAACCTAACCTAACCTAACCTAACGACGTTTGCAAGCGCTTTCACATAAGATATCGCAGTTCCCCACTTGTAACGGTGAAAAACACTGCATATCACTTAGTGACATTGTTTCATGCGGTTTTACGACGGTTCATATCTTGACCGAACCTAACGTTCGCACTTGTATCTAAAAACGCTCTATCACACTGTTTCGTTCACATTTAAGATATTTGCATGACCTCACAGTTTTTCTCCAACTTATTACAGTACAGAACGCTGTATATCGCTAAATGACATCATTCTTCAAGGTTTCACGATGCTTGCATGCGCTTTAACGAGAATATCACAACATAGCAGTTTCGCACTTGTAACGGTACAAGACGCACTATCTGGCTTGTTCACGCCGTTTTGTGTGCTTTCACAACATTTCACCTATTGCAATTTCGTACATGCAATAAAACAACACTATCTCGTTAGATGACGTCCTTTTTGGTGGTCTCACGACGCTACCTAGCTTAAACTAACATAACTCAACCTAATATAACCTTCGCACTTCTATCGTTAGAAAACATTTTACTCGCTACTTTACAATGCTCTCTACAACATTACGACGGTTTCATGCACTTTCACATTAGATATCGCAGTTCCCGACTTGTAATGGTGAAATAACCTGCATCTCACAAAGTGACATTGTTCAATGCGGTTTTACGACGGTTCATATCTTAACCTAACCTAACATTCGCGCTTGTATCTCAAAACGCCCTATTACACTGTTTCGTTCATAATTACGATATTTGCATGACCTCACAGTTTTTCACCAACTTATTACAGTACAGAACGCTGTCTCTCGCTAAATGACATCATTCTTTAAGGTTTCACGATGCTTGCATGCGCTTTAACGAGAATATCACAACATAGCAGTTTCGCCCTTGTAACGGTACAACACGCAGTATCTCGCTAGTTCATGCCATTTTGTGTGCTTTCACAATATTTCACCTATCGCAGTTTCGTACTCGCAATAAAACAACACTATCTCGTTAGATGACATCGTTTTTGGTGGTTTCACGACGCTACCTAGCTCAAACTAACCTAACCTTCGCACTTCTATCGTTAGAAAACGTTTTATTCGCTACTTTACAATGTTTTCTACAAGATTACGACGGTTTCATGCGCTTTCACATTAGATATCGCAGTTCCCCACTTGTAATGGTGAAAAACACAGCATCTCACTAAGTGACATTGTTTAATGCGGTTTTAGCGCGGTTCATATCTTAACCTAACCTAACCTAACCTAACCCAACCTAACCTAACCTTACTTAACCTACCCTAACCCAACCTAACCTAACCTGACCTAACCAAACCTTACCTAACATAACCTAACCTAACCTAACCTAACCAAACCTAACCTAACCTAACCTAACGTAACCTAACCTAACCTAACCTAACGACGTTTGCAAGCGCTTTCACATTAGATATCGCAGTTCCCGACTTTTAATGGTGGAAAACACTACATCTCACTAAGTGACATTGTTTAATGCGGTTTTACGACGGTTCATACCTTAACCTAACTTAAGATTCGCACTTGTATTAAAAAACGCTCTATTACACTGTTTCGTTCACAATTACGATATTTGCATAACCTCACAGTTTTTCACCAACTTATTGCAGTACAGAACGCTGTATCTCGCTAAATGACATTGTTCTTTAAGGTTTCACGATGCTTGCATGCGCTTTAACGAGAATATCACATTATAGCAGTTTCGCACTTGTAACGGTACAACACGCAGTGTCTGGCTTGTTCATGCCGTTTTGTGTGCTTTCACAACATTTCACCTATTGCAATTTCGTACATGCAATAAAACAATTATATCTCGTTATATTATGTCTTTTTTGGTGGTTTCACGACGCTACCTAGCTTAAACTAACATAATTCAACCTAACATATCCTTCGCACTTCTATCGTTAGAAAACGTTTTACTCGCTACTTTACAATGCTCTCTACAACATTACGACGGTTTCATGCACTTTCACATTAGATATCGCAGTTCCCGACTTGTAATGGTGAAAAAACCTCCATCTCACAAAGTGGCATTGTTCAATGCGGTTTCACGACGGTTCATATTTTAACCTAACCTAACATTCGCGCTTTTATCTCGAAACGCTCTATTACACTGTTTCGTTCACAATTACGATATTTGCATGACCTCACAGTTTTTCACCAACTTATTACAGTACAGAACGCTGTCTCTCGCTAAATGACATCATTCTTTAAGGTTTCACGATGCTTGCATGCGCTTTAACGAGAATATCACAACATAGCAGTTTCGCACTTGTAACGGTACAACACGCAGTATTTGGCTTGTTCATGACGTTTTGTGTGCTTTCACAACATTTCACCTATCGCAGTTTCGTACTCGCAATAAAACAACACTATCTCGTTAGATGACGTCGTTTTTGGTGGTTTCACGACGCTACCTAGCTTAAACTAACATAACTCAACCTAACATAACCTTCGGACTTCTATCGTTAGAAAACGTTTTACTCGCTACTTTACATTGCTTTCTACAACATTACGACGGTTTCAAGCGCTTTCACATTAGATATCGCAGTTCCCAACTTGTAAAGGTGAAAAACACTGCATCTCACTAAGTGACATTGTTTAACGCGGTTTTACGACGGTTCATACCTTAACCTAACGTAACCTAACCTAACTTAACCTAACCTTACCTAACCTAACCTAACCTAACCCAACCCAACCCAACCTAACCTAACCTAACCTAACCTAAACTAACCTAACCAAACCTAACCTAACCTAACCTAACCTAACGTAACCTAACCTAACGTAACCTAACCTTACCTGATCTAACCTAACCTAACCTAACCTAACCTAACCTAACCAAACCTAACCTAACCTAACCTAACGACGGTTGCAAGCGCTTTCACATTAGATATCGCAGTTCCCGACTTGTAATGGTGAAAAACACTGCATCTCACTAAGTGACATTGTTTAATGCGGTTTTACGACGGTTCATATCTTAACCTAACCGAACATTCGCACTTGTATCTAAAAACGCTCTATTACACTGTTTCGTTCACAATTACGATATTTGCATAACCTCACAGTTTTTCACCAACTTATTGCAGTACAGAACGCTGTATCTCGCTAAATGACATTGTTCTTTAAGGTTTCACGATGCTTGCATGCTCTTTAACGAGAATATCACAATATAGCAGTTTCGCACTTGTAACGGTAAAACACGCAGTATTTGGCTTGTTCATGCCGTTTTGTGTGCTTTCACAACATTTCACCTATCGCAGTTTAATACTCGCAATAAAACAACACTATCTCGTTAGATGACGTCGTTTTTGGTAGTTTCACGACGCTACCTAGCTCAAACTAACCTGACCTGCGCACTTCTATCGTTAGAAAACGTTTTATTCGCTACTTTACTATGTTTTCTACAAGATTACGACGGTTTCATACGCTTTCACATTAGATATCGCAGTTCCCGACTTGTAATGGTGAAAAACACAGCATCTCACTAAGTGACATTGTTTAATGCGGTTTTAGCGCGGTTCATACCTTAACCTAACCTAACCTAACCTAACCCAACCTAACCTAACCTTACTTAACCTACCCTAACCCAACCTAACCTAACCTAACCTAACCAAACCTTACCTAACATAACCTAACCTAACCTAACCTAACCAAACCTAACCTAACCTAACCTAACGTAACCTAACCTAACCTAACCTAACCTAACGACGTTTGCAAGCGCTTTCACATTAGATATCGCAGTTCCCGACTTGTAATGGTGAAAAACACTGCATCTCACTAAGTGACATTGTTTAATGCGGTTTTACGACGGTTCATATCTTAACCTAACTTAAGATTCGCACTTGTAATGAAAAACGCTCTATTACACTGTTTCGTTCACAATTACGATATTTGCATGACCTCACAGTTTTTCACCAACTTATTACAGTACAGAACGCTGTCTCTCGCTAAATGACATTGTTCTTTAAGGTTTCACGATGCTTGCATGCGCTTTAACGAGAATATCACAACATAGCAGTTTCGCTCTTGTAACGGTACAACACGCAGTATTTGGCTTGTTCATGACGTTTTGTGTGCTTTCACAACATTTCACCTATCGCAGTTTCGTACTCGCAATAAAACAACACTATCTCGTTAGATGACGTCGTTTTTGGTGGTTTCACGACGCTACCTAGCTTAAACTAACATAACCTAACCTAACTTTCGCACTTCTATCGTTAGAAAACGTTTTATTCGCTACTTTACAATGTTTTCACCAAGATTACGACGGTTTCATGCGCTTTCACATTAGATATCGCAGTTTTTGACTTGTTATGGTGAAAAACACAGCATCTCATTAAGTGACATTGTTTATTGCGGTTTTAGCGCGATTCATATCTTAACCTAACCTAACCTAACCTAATTTAACCTAACCTAACCTAACCTAACCTAACCTAACCTAACGTAACCTAACTTAACCTAACCTAACCTAACCTAACGACGTTTGCAAGCGCTTTCACATTAGATATCGCAGTTCCCGACTTGTAACGGTAAAAAACACTGCATCTCCCTTAGTGACATTGTTTCATGCGGTTTTACGACGGTTCATATCTTAACCGAACCTAACGTTCGCACTTGTATCTAAAAACGCTCTATCACACTGTTTCGTTCACATTTAAGATATTTGCATGACCTCACAGTTTTTCTCCAACTTATTACAGTACAGAACGCTGTATATCGCTAAATGACATCATTCTTTAAGGTTTCACGATGCTTGCATGCGCTTTAACGAGAATATCACAACATAGCAGTTTCGCACTTGTAACGGTACAACACGCAGTATCTGGCTTGTTCATGCCGTTTTGTGTGCTTTCACAACATTTCACCTATTGCAATTTCGTACATGCAATAAAACAACACTATCTCGTTAGATGACGTCTTTTTTGGTGGTCTCACGACGCTACCTAGCTTAAACTAACATAACTCAACCTAATATAACCTTCGCACTTCTATCGTTAGAAAACATTTTACTCGCTACTTTACAATGCTCTCTACAACATTACGACGGTTTCATGCACTTTCACATTAGATATCGCAGTTCCCGACTTGTAATGGTGAAAAAACCTGCATCTCACAAAGTGACATTGTTCAATGCGGTTTTACGACGGTTCATATCTTAACCTAACCGAACATTCGCACTTGTATCTAAAAACGCTCTATTACACTGTTTCGTTCACAATTACGATATTTGCATAACCTCACAGTTTTTCACCAACCTATTGCAGTACAGAACGCTGTATCTCGCTAAATGACATTGTTCTTTAAGGTTTCACGATGCTTGCATGCGCTTTAACGAGAATATCACAATATAGCAGTTTCGCACTTGTAACGGTAGAACACGCAGTATTTGGCTTGTTAATGCCGTTTTGTGTGCTTTCACAACATTTCACCTATCGCAGTTTAATACTCGCAATAAAACAACACTATCTCGTTAGATGACGTCGTTTTTGGTAGTTTCACGACGCTACCTAGCTTAAACTAACCTAACCTAACCTAACCTTCGCACTTCTATCGTTAGAAAACGTTTTACTCGCAACTTTACAATGTTTTCTACAAGATTACGACGGTTTCATGCGCTTTCACATTAGATATCGCAGTTCCCAACTTGTAAAGGTGAAAAACACTGCATCTCACTAAGTGACATTGTTTAACGCGGTTTTACGACGGTTCATACCTTAACCTAACGTAACCTAACCTAACCTAACCTAACCTTACCTAACCTAACCTAACCTAACCTAACCTAACCCAACCCAACCCAACCTAACCTAACCTAACCCAACCTAAACTAACCTAACCCAACCTAACCTAACCTAACCTAACCCAACCTAACCCAACCCAACCTAACCTAACCTAAGCTAACCTAACCTAACCTAACCAAACCTAACCTAACCTAACCTAACCTAACGTAACCTAACCTAACCTACCCTATTCTAACGTAACCTAACCTTACCTGATCTAACCTAACCTAACGTAACCTAACCTAACCTAACATAACCTAACGTAACCTAACCTAACCTAACCTAACGTAACCTAACCTAACCTAACCAAACCTAACCCAACCCAACCCAACCCAACAACACCCACCCCAACCTAACCTAACCTAACCAAATTATCCTTACCTAACCTAACCAAATTATCCTTACCTAACCTAACCTAACCTAACCTAA
The DNA here is from genome assembly GCF_043290135.1 of Rhipicephalus microplus. NCBI lineage: Eukaryota > Metazoa > Arthropoda > Arachnida > Ixodida > Ixodidae > Rhipicephalus > Rhipicephalus microplus. The sequence continues at coordinate 5,154,882 of NW_027464606.1, read as the reverse complement.
CGTAACCTAACCTAACCTAACGTAACCTAACCTAACCTAACCTAACCCAACGTAACCTAATCTAACCTAACCTAACTCAACTCAACCCAACCTAACCTAATCTAACCTAACCTAACCTAACCTAACCAAACCTAACCTAACCTAACCTAACGACGGTTGCAAGCGCTTTCACATTAGATATCGCAGTTCCCGACTTGTAATGGTGAAAAACACTGCATCTCACTTAGTGACATTGTTTCATGCGGTTTTACGACGGTTCATATCTTAACCGAACCTAACGTTCGCACTTGTATCTAAATACGCTCTATCACACTGTTTCGTTCACATTTAAGATATTTGCATGACCTCACAGTTTTTCTCCAACTTATTACAGTACAGAACGCTGTATATCGCTAAATGACATCATTCTTTAAGGTTTCACGATGCTTGCATGCGCTTTAACGAGAATATCACAACATAGCAGTTTCGCACTTGTAACGGTACAACACGCAGTATTTGGCTTTTTCATGCCATTTTGTGTGCTTTCACAACATTTCACCTATTGCAGTTTCGTACATGAAATAAAAAAATTATATCTCGTTAGATGATGTCTTTTTTGGTGGTTTCACGACGCTACCTAGCTTTAACATAATTCAACCTAACCTAATCTTCGCACTTCTATCGTTACAAAACGTTTTACTCGCTACTTTACAATGCTCTCTACAACATTACGACGGTTTCGTGCACTTTCACATTAGATATCGCAGTTCCCGACTTGTAATGGTGAAAAAACCTGAATCTCACAAAGTGGCATTGTTCAATGCGGTTTTGCGACGGTTCATATCTTAACCTAACCTAACATTCGCGCTTGTATCTCAAAACGCTCTATTACACTGTTTCGTTCACAATTACGATATTTGCATGACCTCACAGTTTTTCACCAACTTATTACAGTACAGAACGCTGTCTCTCGCTAAATGACAATGTTCTTTAAGGTTTCACGATGCTTGCATGCGCTTTAACGAGAATATCACAACATAGCAGTTTCGCACTTGTAACGGTACAACACGCAGTATTTGGCTTGTTTATGACGTTTTGTGTGCTTTCACAACATTTCACCTATCGCAGTTTCGTACTCGCAATAAAACAACACTATCTCGTTAGATGACGTCGTTTTTGGTGGTTTCACGACGCTACCTAGCTTAAACTAACCTAACCTAACCTAACCTTCGCACTTCTATCGTTAGAAAACGTTTTATTCGCTACTTTACAATGTTTTCACCAAGATTACGACGGTTTCATGCGCTTTCACATTAGATATCGCAGTTTTTGACTTGTTATGGTGAAAAACACAGCATCTCATTAAGTGACATTTTTTAATGCGGTTTTAGCGCAGTTCATATCTTAACCTAACCTAACCTAACCTAATTTAACCTAACCTAACCTTACCTAACCTAACCTAACCTAACGTAACCTAACTTAACCTAACCTAACCTAACCTAACCTAACGACGTTTGCAAGCGCTTTCACAATAGATATCGCAGTTCCCGACTTGTAACGGTGAAAAACACTGCATCTCACTCAGTGACATTGTTTCATGCGGTTTTACGACGGTTCATATCTTGACCTAACCTAACATTCGCGCTTGTATCTCAAAACGCTCTATTACACTGTTTCGTTCACAATTACGATATTTGCAGGACCTAAACCTAAACTAACCTAACCCAACCTAACCTAACCTAACCTAACCTAACCCAACCTAACCCAACCCAACCTAACCTAACCTAAGCTAACCTAACCTAACCTAACCAAACCTAACCTAACCTAACCTAACCTAACGTAACCTAACCTAACCTACCCTATTCTAACGTAACCTAACCTTACCTGATCTAACCTAACCTAACGTAACCTAACCTATTCTAACGTAACCTAACGTAACCTAACCTAACCTAACCAAACCTAACCCAACCCAACCAAACCCAACAACACCCACCCCAACCTAACCTAACCTAACCTAACCATACCTAACCTAACCAAATTATCCTTACCTAACCTAACCAAATTATCCTTACCTAACCTAACCTAACCTAACCTAACGTAACCTAACCTAACCTAACCCAACGTAACCTAACCTAACTCAACTCAACCCAACCTAACCTAATCTAACCTAACCTAACCTAACCTAACCAAACCTAACCTAACCTAACCTAACCTAACCTAACCTAACCTAACGACGGTTGCAAGCGCTTTCACATTAGATATCGCAGTTCCCGACTTGTAATGGTGAAAAACACTGCATCTCACTAAGTGACATTGTTTAATGCGGTTTTACGACGGTTCATATCTTAACCTAACCGAACATTCGCACTTGTATCTAAAAACGCTCTATTACACTGTTTCGTTCACAATTACGATATTTGCATGACCTCACAGTTTTTCACCAACTTATTACAGTACAGAACGCTGTCTCTCGCTAAATGACATCATTCTTTAAGGTTTCACGATGCTTGCATGCGCTTTAACGAGAATGTCACAGCATAGCAGTTTCGCACTTGTAACGGTACAACACGCAGTATTTGGCTTGTTCACGACGTTTTGTGTGCTTTCACAACATTTCACCTATCGCAGTTTAATACTCGCAATAAAACAACACTATCTCGTTAGATGACGTCGTTTTTGGTAGATTCACGACGCTACCTAGCTCAAACTAACCTAACCTTCGCACTTCTATTGTTAGAAAACGTTTTATTCGCTACTTTACTATGTTTTCTACAAGATTACGACGGTTTCATGCGCTTTCACATTAGATATCGCAGTTCCCGACTTGTAATGGTGAAAAACACAGCATCTCACTAAGTGACATTGTTTAATGCGGTTTTAGCGCGGTTCATATCTTAACCTAACCTAACCTAACCTAGCCTAACCCAACCTAACCTAACCTTACTTAACCTACCCTAACCCAACCTAACCTAACCTAACCTAACCAAACCTTACCTAACATAACCTAACCTAACCTAACCTAACCAAACCTAACCTAACCTAACCTAACGTAACCTAACCTAACCTAACCTAACCTAACCTAACGATGTTTGCAAGCGCTTTCACATTAGATATCGCAGTTCCCGACTTGTAATGGTGAAAAACACTGCTGCTCACTAAGTGACATTGTTTAATGCGGTTTTGCGACGGTTCATATCTTAACCGGACTTAAGATTCGCACTTGTATTGAAAAACGCTCTATTACACTGTTTCGTTCACAATTACGATATTTGCATAACCTCACAGTTTTTCACCAACTTATTGCAGTACAGAACGCTGTATCTCGCTAAATGACTTCGTTCTTTAAGGTTTCACGATGCTTGCATGCGCTTTAACGAGAATATCACATTATAGCAGTTTCGCACTTGTAACGGTACAACACGCAGTATCTGGCTTGTTCATGCCGTTTTGTGTGCTTTCACAACATTTCACCTATTGCAATTTCGTACATGCAATAAAACAACACTATCTCGTTAGATGACGTCCTTTTTGGTGGTCTCACGACGCTACCTAGCTTTAACATAATTCAACCTAACCTAATCTTCGCACTTCTATCGTTAGAAAACGTTTTACTCGCTACTTTACAATGCTCTCTACAACATTACGACGGTTTCATGCACTTTCACATTAGATATCGCAGTTCCCGACTTGTAATGGTGAAAAAACCTGCATCTCACAAAGTGACATTGTTCAATGCGGTTTTACGACGGTTCATATCTTAACCTAACCTAACATTCGCGCTTGTATCTCAAAACGCTCTATTACACTGTTTCGTTCACAATTACGATATTTGCACGACCTCACAGTTTTTCACCAACTTATTACAGTACAGAACGCTGTCTCTCGCTAAATGACATTGTTCTTTAGGTTTCACGATGCTTGCATGCGCTTTAACGAGAATATCACAACATAGCAGTTTCGCACTTGTAACGGTACAACACGCAGTATTTGGCTTGTTCATGACGTTTTGTGTGCTTTCACAACATTTCACCTATCGCAGTTTCGTACTCGCAATAAAACAACACTATCTCGTTAGATGACGTCGTTTTTGGTGGTTTCACGACGCTACCTAGCTTAAACTAACCTAACCTAACCTAACCTTCGCACTTCTATCGTTAGAAAACGTTTTATTCGCTACTTTACAATGTTTTCACCAAGAGTACGACGGTTTCATGCGCTTTCACATTAGATATCGCAGTTTTTGACTTGTTATGGTGAAAAACACAGCATCTCATTGACATTGTTTAATGCGGTTTTAGCGCGGTTCATATCTTAACCTAACCTAACCTAACCTAACCTAATTTAACCTAACCTAACCTTACCTAACCTAACCTAACCGAACGTAACCTAACTTAACCTAACCTAACCTAACCTAACCTAACGACGTTTGCAAGCGCTTTCACATTAGATATCGCAGTTCCCCACTTGTAACGGTGAAAAACACTGCATGTCACTTAGTGACATTGTTTCATGCGGTTTTACGACGGTTCATATCTTAACCGAACCTAACGTTCGCACTTGTATCTAAAAACGCTCTATCACACTGTTTCGTTCACATTTAAGATATTTGCATGACCTCACAGTTTTTCTCCAACTTATTACAGTACAGAACGCTGTATATTGCTAAATGACATCATTCTTTAAGGTTTCACGATGCTTGCATGCGCTTTAACGAGAATATCACAACATAGCAGTTTCGCACTTGTAACGGTACAACACGCAGTATTTAGACTGCGTGTTGTACCGTTACAACACGCAGTCTGTACCGTGTTGTACCGTTACAACACGGCATTTGTTCAGCGGTGGTGGTGGCGGGCGGACGCTCGGGAGACTGATTTCTTCTATCTTGCAGGAAACCACACGGACCTCCCACGCTTCGTGCAGACCCCGAGCTGTCCCAAAAGGAACAGGCCAACCTGGAAACATCGTTTTTTCATCTCTGAGGAGAGGCAACTCAGGGTTTCCGAGTTCTTCGGATTTGACAGCTCTGGAACTTTGACAGTGCTGACATTACGTGGGCCTCGCAATCTTCGTGACGTCATCGAGCTGTGTAAAAGAACGAAGCGCATCAGATACCATCGCATTTGTTCAGCGGTGGTGGTGGCGGGCGGACGCTCGGGAGACTGATTTCTTCTATCTTGCAGGAAACCACACGGACCTCCCACGCTTCGTGCAGACCCCGAGCTGTCCCAAAAGGAACAGGCCAACCTGGAAACATCGTTTTTTCATCTCTGAGGAGAGGCAACTCAGGGTTTCCGAGTTCTTCGGATTTGACAGCTCTGGAACTTTGACAGTGCTGACATTACGTGGGCCTCGCAATCTTCGTGACGTCATCGAGCTGTGTAAAAGAACGAAGCGCATCAGATACCATCGCATTTGTTCAGCGGTGGTGGTGGCGGGCGGACGCTCGGGAGACTGATTTCTTCTATCTTGCAGGTTAGTTACAAAGCCTTAACATTTCTTCTCTGTTGTGCCGCCTACCACCACCACAAAATCGCTTTTTCGTTTTGTCGTCGTTTTGCTTTGCTTGTGGGAGCTGCGTGATTTGAAGTGTTGTACATTTCGGGTGTGTACTGAGAATGGCAGCTTCTGCCTTGTGTTTAGTGTGCAAAGAGGCACTTCCCGATCCCGGTAGTTGCCCAATGTGCTCCGAATGTAGCTACGGTTATCACATTGGACCATGCTCAGGAGTAACAAAGTCTGCTTTTAAGACAGGCGACGAGGCAGTAAAAAAAGTATGGAAATGTCAAGCATGTGTTATTCTGGCTGCACGTGCGAACGCCGGCAGCGGGAAGTTGCAGCTGCAGCAGACATCTGACACTGGAAAAATACTGGCTGAAATAAATCGCAAGTTGTCGGAGATACCCACCATTAAAAGCAGAATAGATCAACTAATGCAACTGAAGGACACAGTCCAAAATATGGAACAATCTGTTAAACACTTGTCAGAGCAGTATGACGATGTACTCATCGAGATGAGGAAGCAATCATGTGAAATAGCTGCTCTAAAGAAAAGAGTTGAAAAGGCTGAAGCAGCCAATGACCCTCTGGAAATTCAGAAGCTGCGACAGCATCTCAACTACTTAGAGCAATATAGCCGCCGTCAAAATTTGGAAATTCATGGTATCCCCCATAGCCAAGGCGAACAGTTGCTCGATAAACTGAATAACCTGGCGAAACAGTTAAACCTTGCCGAGCTCACGCCAGCTAATATTGACGGCTTGCACAGGCTTCCGCCCAAGCCAGGTAAAGAACCAGCGGTGCTCGTTCGCTTTGTATCGTGCGCTACACGGAATGAATGGATGGCAAAGAAAGGCTATTTGAAGTCTTCAAAATCGGATGTCTATTTCTTGGATAATCTGACGGCAGAAAACAGGAAGCTTTTGTGGCTAATGAGGGCTAGGGCGCAAGAAAAGCACTATCAGTTTGTTTGGCAGAAAGAAGGAAAGATGTTTGTGCGTAAGGCACAGGGCGAGCGAGCGATCCGCATTGAATGTCAAACCGACTTAGATAAGATACAATAAGCTACTGATCAGTTTGTGACGTGTCTTTCTGTGTTCGCGTACTTTTTTTCTTTTTTTCTATGATGAAAGAATCATCTAGCATAAGCTATTATAACAGCTCTATTTTCAATTCTACCTTGCGGAGTCATTCTTTAAAGCCGAGTGATCATTTGTCTATTTTTCATGTAAATAGCAGAAGCTTGAGTGGTAAGGTCATGGAAGTAGAAACAGCTCTGGAAGCACTAGACCATAAATTTGACATTCTGGCATTTACAGAGACGTGGTTTTCGTCGGTTTCTGATGTCAATTTTCTTGATGGATACAAGTGTGAAAGTGTCTACAGGAAAGGTCGTCGAGGAGGCGGTTGTTCACTTTATATCAGAAATAACCTGAACTACTTTGTTCTCGCTGAATTTTCAGCCGTTAACGATGATTATGAGTCAATTGCTGTCAAATGTTGTAGTACCGTGATTGCGGCTATCTATCGCCCCCCTTCTGGTGATTTTCATGAATTTAGTTTGTCTGTTAGCAAGATTCTTGAGTACGCTACCATGACAGGTCTGTCGGTTGTTCTGATTGGTGATTTTAATATAAATTTATTATTATCCAATTCTCAAACACAACGTTTTAATGATGTTATAGAGTCATTTCATTGTTCTAACACTATAAACCGGGCCACTAGAATAACACCAGATACAGAAAGCTTAATTGACTTGTGCATAACAAATCATGATAGCGCTGATGTATTTTCAGGAATTCTCACTTTCGATATTAGTGATCATCTGCCAATCTTTGTTTTCGTTCCGCGCCCCAAAAGTAAAAACTGTCATGCACGCAGTGCTCCATTTTTTAGAAGAAATTTTAATAATGAGGCACTGAATGCATTTAGGTCATTGGTCGAAAATATTGATTGGACAGATGTATACAACGAGAAAGATCCGAATTTATCCTACAATTTATTTTTGCAGAAAGTTAAGCACTCGTATGACTCTGCTTTTCCACTACATTCAGTTAAAGGTAATCGAAAATCTAGAAAACCATGGGTTACTCGTGAGTTATACCATAGAATTAGAATGAGGGACAGATTATTTGACACTTTCATTCGTGTAAAAGACGAAACAATTCTCCGGGAATATAAAAAGCTCAGGAACAAGCTCAATTCGGATCTTCGGAAAGCTCGCACTCAATATTACCAAGATGTGTTTGCGTCGATATCAGGTGACCCCAAAAAAATATGGGCTACAATTCGTAAACTCAAAGGCAGCTCAAATATTATGATCCCTAGCACACTTATGTTTGATGATGTGGAATATACCAGTACTCCACTGGTGAACAAATTTAATGATCACTTTTTGCATGCTGGTATTGCAAATAATCCTGGTACTAACAATCTTACAAATGATCTATGTGGATATATATCATCTCACAGTACCAACTCCATATTTCTGTCTCCGTGCACTGCAGATGAAATTTGTAAATTAATCAAATCTTTGAAAACAGATAGCGCAGCCGGATATGATGAAATCAAAGCGAGACCAATTATTCATGTTGCTGATATACTATGTGCCCCGCTTTGTCATATATGTAATAGCGCGCTATCTACCGGGATCTTTCCTGCTAGTATGAAAATAGCCAAAGTTGTAGTCTTGCATAAAGGTGGATCCTTGAATGATCTGAATAACTATAGGCCCATATCTGTGCTACCTCTTTTTTCTAAAGTATTAGAATTAGTTGTAAAGTTTAGGTTAACCCAATTCTTGGATGAAAAGCGGGCACTTGTTGACAATCAATTTGGCTTTCGCAAGAATAAATCAACCGAGGAGGCACTGCTGAGTGTTAAAGAAGAAATAATTGAAAATTTTGAAAACAGGTTATTTACTGTTGGAGTTTTTCTTGACTTCAGGAAAGCTTTCGACTCTATAAAGCATCACATTTTGTTTCAAAAACTTCCCGAATATGGAATTAGAGGCGTTACCTTAGAACTGATAAAGAGTTATTTTTCAGATAGATTTCAATTTGTAAGTCTTAATAACATAAGCTCAGAGATGAAGCAAATAATGTGCGGCGTACCTCAGGGGTCCATTTTGGGTCCTCTATTTTTTATAATTTATATCAACGACATTGTGAATATACCACTTACGCCTAAAATGGTTCTCTACGCCGATGATACCAGTTTATTTTTCTCTGGTCATAATTTAGCTGACTTGGCAATAGTAACAAACAATTGGTTGCACCAGCTGCTGATTTGGTTGTCCCTCAACCAGCTCCAGTTAAATGTTACTAAAACGAAATTCATTGTTTTTAAACCTAAGAATAAACCCGATGTCACTGACATTTCTCTTCGTTTTGATGCTTGCGCTATTGAACGGGTATCTGTATTTAAGTTTCTGGGAGTATTGTTCGAAGAACATTTGAGCTGGACTCATCACGTAAACAAATTACATACTAGCATTTCCAGGTCCAATCGAGTGTTTTACAATATCCGGCATCTGGTTCCGACTTGGCTAAAACGTCAGCTGTACTATACACTCATACATTCTCAACTATACTACTGCCTCTTAGTCTGGGGTACTACAAGCAAAACAAACTTAATCAGGCTGACACTCCTCCAAAAACAAGCTGTTCGACACATAGAAAACCTTGCTTATCTTGACTAACAGCACCATTTTTTTTAAAAAATGAGATATTAAAAGTGGATCAGCTATACTCCCTCAAACTTGCTACATACATACACAGTAAAATGCGTCAAAATGAATCTATGTTTACACACATGTACTTGACTAACCGCAATCCATATATTTTGCGACACAGCCACCTCGAAGTTCCGTTTTGCAGAACAAAATATGGTACTAAACAGCTAAAATACATGATCCCTAGTTTCCTAAACCAGCATCCACAATTACTTAGCAATGTGTATGAAGTTTCATCAAAATCCCTGTTTAAGCGTGTTGTTAAATTATATTTGCTGTCTTGCGTGCCCTTCATAGTATGAGTAGACCTCTAACAACATGTGGCTTAAGACCTGTTACATTAAAGAACTCAATTCTACTATTCCTATATGTATGTCGTCGTCCCTTGCAAGTAGCGCTATGTCATGTTTTTTTTTTTCCGTGCTGAGCTTTCGCTTTCTAATGTATAATTTCTTACTGATAGCCACAACCCTGTTGGACAGTGCTTGGGTGGTAGGGCCATTGTCAGGCAGTTAATTCTGCCTTTAGCCATACCATCCCTCGACATGTATTATGTTGAAATAAATAAACAATTCAATTCAATTCAATTTGGCTTGTTCATGACGTTTTGTGTGCTTTCACAACATTTCACCTATCGCAGTTTCGTACTCGCAATAAAACAACACTATCTCGTTAGATGACGTCGTTTTTGGTGGTTTCACGACGCTACCTAGCTTAAACTAACATAACTCAACCTAACATAACCTTCGGACTTCTATCGTTAGAAAACGTTTTCCTCGCTACTTTACATTGCTTTCTACAACATTACGACGGTTTCAAGCGCTTTCACATTAGATATCGCAGTTCCCAACTTGTAAAGGTGAAAAACACTGCATCTCACTAAGTGACATTGTTTAACGCGGTTTTACGACGGTTCATACCTTAACCTAACGTAACCTAACCTAACCTAACCTAACCTTACCTAACCTAACCTAACCTAACCTAACCCAACCCAACCCAACCTAACCTAACCTAACCTAACCTAAACTAACCTAACCCAACCTAACCTAACCTAACCTAACCTAACCTAACCCAACCTAACCCAACCCAACCCAACCTAACCTAACCTAAGCTAACCTAACCTAACCTAACAAAACCTAACCTAACCTAACCTAACCTAACGTAACCTAACCTAACCTAACCTATTCTAACGTAACCTAACCTTACCTGATCTAACCTAACCTAACGTAACCTAACCTAACCTAACATAACCTAACGTAACCTAACCTAACCTAACCTAACCTAACGTAACCTAACCATACCTAACCAAACCTAACCCAACCCAACCAAACCCAACAACACCCACCCCAACCTAACCTAACCTAACCTAACCATACCTAACCTAACCAAATTATCCTTACCTAACCTAACCAAATTATCCTTACCTAACCTAACCTAACCTAACCTAACGTAACCTAACCTAACCTAACCTAACCCAACGTAACCTAACCTAACCTAACCTAACTCAACTCAACCCAACCTAACCTAATCTAACCTAACCTAACCTAACCTAACCTAACCTAACCTAACCTAACCTAACCTAACCTAACCTAACGACGGTTGCAAGCGCTTTCACATTAGATATCGCAGTTCCCGACTTGTAATGGTGAAAAACACTGCATCTCACTAAGTGACATTGTTTAATGCGGTTTTACGACGGTTCATATCTTAACCTAACCGAACATTCGCACTTGTATCTAAAAACGCTCTATTACACTGTTTCGTTCGCAATTACGATATTTGCATGACCTCACAGTTTTTCACCAACTTAATACAGTACAGAACGCTGTCTCTCGCTAAATGACATCATTCTTTAAGGTTTCACGATGCTTGCATGCGCTTTAACGAGAATATCACAGCATAGCAGTTTCGCACTTGTAACGGTACAACACGCAGTATTTGGCTTGTTCACGACGTTTTGTGTGCTTTCACAACATTTCACCTATCGCAGTTTAATACTCGCAATAAAACAACACTATCTCGTTAGATGACGTCGTTTTTGGTAGATTCACGACGCTACCTAGCTCAAACTAACCTAACCTTCGCACTTCTATTGTTAGAAAACGTTTTATTCGCTACTTTACTATGTTTTCTACAAGATTACGACGGTTTCATGCGCTTTCACATTAGATATCGCAGTTCCCGACTTGTAATGGTGAAAAACACAGCATCTCACTAAGTGACATTGTTTAATGCGGTTTTAGCGCGGTTCATATCTTAACCTAACCTAACCTAACCTAGCCTAACCCAACCTAACCTAACCTTACTTAACCTACCCTAACCCAACCTAACCTAACCTAACCTAACCAAACCTTACCTAACATAACCTAACCTAACCTAACCTAACCAAACCTAACCTAACCTAACCTAACGTAACCTAACCTAACCTAACCTAACCTAACCTAACGATGTTTGCAAGCGCTTTCACATTAGATATCGCAGTTCCCGACTTGTAATGGTGAAAAACACTGCTGCTCACTAAGTGACATTGTTTAATGCGGTTTTGCGACGGTTCATATCTTAACCGGACTTAAGATTCGCACTTGTATTGAAAAACGCTCTATTACACTGTTTCGTTCACAATTACGATATTTGCATAACCTCACAGTTTTTCACCAACTTATTGCAGTACAGAACGCTGTATCTTGCTAAATGACTTCGTTCTTTAAGGTTTCACGATGCTTGCATGCGCTTTAACGAGAATATCACATTATAGCAGTTTCGCACTTGTAACGGTACAACACGCAGTATCTGGCTTGTTCATGCCGTTTTGTGTGCTTTCACAACATTTCACCTATTGCAATTTCGTACATGCAATAAAACAACACTATCTCGTTAGATGACGTCCTTTTTGGTGGTCTCACGACGCTACCTAGCTTTAACATAATTCAACCTAACCTAATCTTCGCACTTCTATCGTTAGAAAACGTTTTACTCGCTACTTTACAATGCTCTCTACAACATTACGACGGTTTCATGCACTTTCACATTAGATATCGCAGTTCCCGACTTGTAATGGTGAAAAAACCTGCATCTCACAAAGTGACATTGTTCAATGCGGTTTTACGACGGTTCATATCTTAACCTAACCTAACATTCGCGCTTGTATCTCAAAACGCTCTATTACACTGTTTCGTTCACAATTACGATATTTGCACGACCTCACAGTTTTTCACCAACTTATTACAGTACAGAACGCTGTCTCTCGCTAAATGACATTGTTCTTTAGGTTTCACGATGCTTGCATGCGCTTTAACGAGAATATCACAACATAGCAGTTTCGCACTTGTAACGGTACAACACGCAGTATTTGGCTTGTTCATGACGTTTTGTGTGCTTTCACAACATTTCACCTATCGCAGTTTCGTACTCGCAATAAAACAACACTATCTCGTTAGATGACGTCGTTTTTGGTGGTTTCACGACGCTACCTAGCTTAAACTAACCTAACCTAACCTAACCTTCGCACTTCTATCGTTAGAAAACGTTTTATTCGCTACTTTACAATGTTTTCACCAAGAGTACGACGGTTTCATGCGCTTTCACATTAGATATCGCAGTTTTTGACTTGTTATGGTGAAAAACACAGCATCTCATTGACATTGTTTAATGCGGTTTTAGCGCGGTTCATATCTTAACCTAACCTAACCTAACCTAACCTAATTTAACCTAACCTAACCTTACCTAACCTAACCTAACCGAACGTAACCTAACTTAACCTAACCTAACCTAACCTAACGACGTTTGCAAGCGCTTTCACATTAGATATCGCAGTTCCCCACTTGTAACGGTGAAAAACACTGCATGTCACTTAGTGACATTGTTTCATGCGGTTTTACGACGGTTCATATCTTAACCGAACCTAACGTTCGCACTTGTATCTAAAAACGCTCTATCACACTGTTTCGTTCACATTTAAGATATTTGCATGACCTCACAGTTTTTCTCCAACTTATTACAGTACAGAACGCTGTATATTGCTAAATGACATCATTCTTTAAGGTTTCACGATGCTTGCATGCGCTTTAACGAGAATATCACAACATAGCAGTTTCGCACTTGTAACGGTACAACACGCAGTATTTGGCTTGTTCATGACGTTTTGTGTGCTTTCACAACATTTCACCTATCGCAGTTTCGTACTCGCAATAAAACAACACTATCTCGTTAGATGACGTCGTTTTTGGTGGTTTCACGACGCTACCTAGCTTAAACTAACATAACTCAACCTAACATAACCTTCGGACTTCTATCGTTAGAAAACGTTTTACTCGCTACTTTACATTGCTTTCTACAACATTACGACGGTTTCAAGCGCTTTCACATTAGATATCGCAGTTCCCAACTTGTAAAGGTGAAAAACACTGCATCTCACTAAGTGACATTGTTTAACGCGGTTTTACGACGGTTCATACCTTAACCTAACGTAACCTAACCTAACCTAACCTAACCTTACCTAACCTAACCTAACCTAACCTAACCCAACCCAACCCAACCTAACCTAACCTAACCTAACCTAAACAAACCTAACCCAACCTAACCTAACCTAACCTAACCTAACCTAACCCAACCTAACCCAACCCAACCCAACCTAACCTAACCTAAGCTAACCTAACCTAACCTAACAAAACCTAACCTAACCTAACCTAACCTAACGTAACCTAACCTAACCTAACCTATTCTAACGTAACCTAACCTTACCTGATCTAACCTAACCTAACGTAACCTAACCTAACCTAACATAACCTAACGTAACCTAACCTAACCTAACCTAACCTAACGTAACCTAACCTAACCTAACCAAACCTAACCCAACCCAACCAAACCCAACAACACCCACCCCAACCTAACCTAACCTAACCTAACCATACCTAACCTAACCAAATTATCCTTACCTAACCTAACCAAATTATCCTTACCTAACCTAACCTAACCTAACCTAACGTAACCTAACCTAACCTAACCTAACCCAACGTAACCTAACCTAACCTAACCTAACTCAACTCAACCCAACCTAACCTAATCTAACCTAACCTAACCTAACCTAACCTAACCTAACCTAACCTAACCTAACCTAACCTAACCTAACCTAACCTAACGACGGTTGCAAGCGCTTTCACATTAGATATCGCAGTTCCCGACTTGTAATGGTGAAAAACACTGCATCTCACTAAGTGACATTGTTTAATGCGGTTTTACGACGGTTCATATCTTAACCTAACCGAACATTCGCACTTGTATCTAAAAACGCTCTATTACACTGTTTCGTTCGCAATTACGATATTTGCATGACCTCACAGTTTTTCACCAACTTAATACAGTACAGAACGCTGTCTCTCGCTAAATGACATCATTCTTTAAGGTTTCACGATGCTTGCATGCGCTTTAACGAGAATATCACAGCATAGCAGTTTCGCACTTGTAACGGTACAACACGCAGTATTTGGCTTGTTCACGACGTTTTGTGTGCTTTCACAACATTTCACCTATCGCAGTTTAATACTCGCAATAAAACAACACTATCTCGTTAGATGACGTCGTTTTTGGTAGATTCACGACGCTACCTAGCTCAAACTAACCTAACCTTCGCACTTCTATTGTTAGAAAACGTTTTATTCGCTACTTTACTATGTTTTCTACAAGATTACGACGGTTTCATGCGCTTTCACATTAGATATCGCAGTTCCCGACTTGTAATGGTGAAAAACACAGCATCTCACTAAGTGACATTGTTTAATGCGGTTTTAGCGCGGTTCATATCTTAACCTAACCTAACCTAACCTAGCCTAACCCAACCTAACCTAACCTTACTTAACCTACCCTAACCCAACCTAACCTAACCTAACCTAACCAAACCTTACCTAACATAACCTAACCTAACCTAACCTAACCAAACCTAACCTAACCTAACCTAACGTAACCTAACCTAACCTAACCTAACCTAACCTAACCTAACGATGTTTGCAAGCGCTTTCACATTAGATATCGCAGTTCCCGACTTGTAATGGTGAAAAACACTGCTGCTCACTAAGTGACATTGTTTAATGCGGTTTTGCGACGGTTCATATCTTAACCGGACTTAAGATTCGCACTTGTATTGAAAAACGCTCTATTACACTGTTTCGTTCACAATTACGATATTTGCATAACCTCACAGTTTTTCACCAACTTATTGCAGTACAGAACGCTGTATCTCGCTAAATGACTTCGTTCTTTAAGGTTTCACGATGCTTGCATGCGCTTTAACGAGAATATCACATTATAGCAGTTTCGCACTTGTAACGGTACAACACGCAGTATCTGGCTTGTTCATGCCGTTTTGTGTGCTTTCACAACATTTCACCTATTGCAATTTCGTACATGCAATAAAACAACACTATCTCGTTAGATGACGTCCTTTTTGGTGGTCTCACAACGCTACCTAGCTTTAACATAATTCAACCTAACCTAATCTTCGCACTTCTATCGTTAGAAAACGTTTTACTCGCTACTTTACAATGCTCTCTACAACATTACGACGGTTTCATGCACTTTCACATTAGATATCGCAGTTCCCGACTTGTAATGGTGAAAAAACTTGCATCTCACAAAGTGACATTGTTCAATGCGGTTTTACGACGGTTCATATCTTAACCTAACCTAACATTCGCGCTTGTATCTCAAAACGCTCTATTACACTGTTTCGTTCACAATTACGATATTTGCACGACCTCACAGTTTTTCACCAACTTATTACAGTACAGAACGCTGTCTCTCGCTAAATGACATTGTTCTTTAGGTTTCACGATGCTTGCATGCGCTTTAACGAGAATATCACAACATAGCAGTTTCGCACTTGTAACGGTACAACACGCAGTATTTGGCTTGTTCATGACGTTTTGTGTGCTTTCACAACATTTCACCTATCGCAGTTTCGTACTCGCAATAAAACAACACTATCTCGTTAGATGACGTCGTTTTTGGTGGTTTCACGACGCTACCTAGCTTAAACTAACCTAACCTAACCTAACCTTCGCACTTCTATCGTTAGAAAACGTTTTATTCGCTACTTTACAATGTTTTCACCAAGAGTACGACGGTTTCATGCGCTTTCACATTAGATATCGCAGTTTTTGACTTGTTATGGTGAAAAACACAGCATCTCATTGACATTGTTTAATGCGGTTTTAGCGCGGTTCATATCTTAACCTAACCTAACCTAACCTAACCTAATTTAACCTAACCTAACCTTACCTAACCTAACCTAACCGAACGTAACCTAACTTAACCTAACCTAACCTAACGACGTTTGCAAGCGCTTTCACATTAGATATCGCAGTTCCCCACTTGTAACGGTGAAAAACACTGCATCTCACTTAGTGACATTGTTTCATGCGGTTTTACGACGGTTCATATCTTAACCGAACCTAACGTTCGCACTTGTATCTAAAAACGCTCTATCACACTGTTTCGTTCACATTTAAGATATTTGCATGACCTCACAGTTTTTCTCCAACTTATTACAGTACAGAACGCTGTATATTGCTAAATGACATCATTCTTTAAGGTTTCACGATGCTTGCATGCGCTTTAACGAGAATATCACAACATAGCAGTTTCGCACTTGTAACGGTACAAGACGCAGTATCTGGCTTGTTCATGCCGTTTTGTGTGCTTTCACAACATTTCACCTATTGCAATTTCGTACATGCAATAAAACAACACTATCTCGTTAGATGACGTCCTTTTTGGTGGTCTCACGACGCTACCTAGCTTAAACTAACATAACTCAACCTAAGATAACCTTCGCACTTCTATCGTTAGAAAACATTTTACTCGCTACTTTACAATGCTCTCTACAACATTACGACGGTTTCATGCACTTTCACATTAGATATCGCAGTTCCCGACTTGTAATGGTGAAAAAACCTGCATCTCACAAAGTGACATTGTTCAATGCGGTTTTAAGACGGTTCATATCTTAACCTAACCTAACATTCGCGCTTGTATCTCAAAACGTCCTATTACACTGTTTCGTTCACAATTACGATATTTGCATGACCTCACAGTTTTTCACCAATTTATTACAGTACAGAACGCTGTCTCTCGCTAAATGACATCATTCTTTAAGGTTTCACGATGCTTGCATGCGCTTTAACGAGAATATCACAACATAGCAGTTTCGCCCTTGTAACGGTACAACACGCAGTATCTCGCTAGTTCATGCCATTTTGTGTGCTATCACAATATTTCACCTATCGCAGTTTCGTACTCGCAATAAAACAACACTATCTCGTTAGATGACATCGTTTTTGGTGGTTTCACGACGCTACCTAGCTCAAACTAACCTAACCTTCGCACTTCTATCGTTAGAAAACGTTTTATTCGCTACTTTACAATGTTTTCTACAAGATTACGACGGTTTCATGCGCTTTCACATTAGATATCGCAGTTCCCCACTTGTAATGGTGAAAAACACAGCATCTCACTAAGTGACATTGTTTAATGCGGTTTTAGCGCGGCTCATATCTTAACCTAACCTAACCTAACCTAACCCAACCTAACCTAACCTTACTTAACCTACCCTAACCCAACCTAACCTAACCTAACCTAACCAAACCTTACCTAACATAACCTAACCTAACCTAACCTAACCAAACCTAACCTAACCTAACCTAGCGTAACCTAACCTAACCTAACCTAACCTAACGACGTTTGCAAGCGCTTTCACATTAGATATCGCAGTTCCCGACTTTTAATGGTGGAAAACACTACATCTCACTAAGTGACATTGTTTAATGCGGTTTTACGACGGTTCATACCTTAACCTAACTTAAGATTCGCACTTGTATTAAAAAACGCTCTATTACACTGTTTCGTTCACAATTACGATATTTGCATAACCTCACAGTTTTTCACCAACTTATTACAGTACAGAACGCTGTCTCTCGCTAAATGACATTGTTCTTTAGGTTTCACGATGCTTGCATGCGCTTTAACGAGAATATCACAACATAGCAGTTTCGCACTTGTAACGGTACAACACGCAGTATTTGGCTTGTTCATGACGTTTTGTGTGCTTTCACAACATTTCACCTATCGCAGTTTCGTACTCGCAATAAAACAACACTATCTCGTTAGATGACGTCGTTTTTGGTGGTTTCACGACGCTACCTAGCTTAAACTAACCTAACCTAACCTAACCTTCGCACTTCTATCGTTAGAAAACGTTTTATTCGCTACTTTACAATGTTTTCACCAAGAGTACGACGGTTTCATGCGCTTTCACATTAGATATCGCAGTTTTTGACTTGTTATGGTGAAAAACACAGCATCTCATTGACATTGTTTAATGCGGTTTTAGCGCGGTTCATATCTTAACCTAACCTAACCTAACCTAACCTAATTTAACCTAACCTAACCTTACCTAACCTAACCTAACCGAACGTAACCTAACTTAACCTAACCTAACCTAACCTAACCTAACGACGTTTGCAAGCGCTTTCACATTAGATATCGCAGTTCCCCACTTGTAACGGTGAAAAACACTGCATGTCACTTAGTGACATTGTTTCATGCGGTTTTACGACGGTTCATATCTTAACCGAACCTAACGTTCGCACTTGTATCTAAAAACGCTCTATCACACTGTTTCGTTCACATTTAAGATATTTGCATGACCTCACAGTTTTTCTCCAACTTATTACAGTACAGAACGCTGTATATTGCTAAATGACATCATTCTTTAAGGTTTCACGATGCTTGCATGCGCTTTAACGAGAATATCACAACATAGCAGTTTCGCACTTGTAACGGTACAACACGCAGTATTTGGCTTGTTCATGACGTTTTGTGTGCTTTCACAACATTTCACCTATCGCAGTTTCGTACTCGCAATAAAACAACACTATCTCGTTAGATGACGTCGTTTTTGGTGGTTTCACGACGCTACCTAGCTTAAACTAACATAACTCAACCTAACATAACCTTCGGACTTCTATCGTTAGAAAACGTTTTACTCGCTACTTTACATTGCTTTCTACAACATTACGACGGTTTCAAGCGCTTTCACATTAGATATCGCAGTTCCCAACTTGTAAAGGTGAAAAACACTGCATCTCACTAAGTGACATTGTTTAACGCGGTTTTACGACGGTTCATACCTTAACCTAACGTAACCTAACCTAACCTAACCTAACCTTACCTAACCTAACCTAACCTAACCTAACCCAACCCAACCCAACCTAACCTAACCTAACCTAACCTAAACTAACCTAACCCAACCTAACCTAACCTAACCTAACCTAACCTAACCCAACCTAACCCAACCCAACCCAACCTAACCTAACCTAAGCTAACCTAACCTAACCTAACAAAACCTAACCTAACCTAACCTAACCTAACGTAACCTAACCTAACCTAACCTATTCTAACGTAACCTAACCTTACCTGATCTAACCTAACCTAACGTAACCTAACCTAACCTAACATAACCTAACGTAACCTAACCTAACCTAACCTAACCTAACGTAACCTAACCTAACCTAACCAAACCTAACCCAACCCAACCAAACCCAACAACACCCACCCCAACCTAACCTAACCTAACCTAACCATACCTAACCTAACCAAATTATCCTTACCTAACCTAACCAAATTATCCTTACCTAACCTAACCTAACCTAACCTAACGTAACCTAACCTAACCTAACCTAACCCAACGTAACCTAACCTAACCTAACCTAACTCAACTCAACCCAACCTAACCTAATCTAACCTAACCTAACCTAACCTAACCTAACCTAACCTAACCTAACCTAACCTAACCTAACCTAACCTAACGACGGTTGCAAGCGCTTTCACATTAGATATCGCAGTTCCCGACTTGTAATGGTGAAAAACACTGCATCTCACTAAGTGACATTGTTTAATGCGGTTTTACGACGGTTCATATCTTAACCTAACCGAACATTCGCACTTGTATCTAAAAACGCTCTATTACACTGTTTCGTTCGCAATTACGATATTTGCATGACCTCACAGTTTTTCACCAACTTAATACAGTACAGAACGCTGTCTCTCGCTAAATGACATCATTCTTTAAGGTTTCACGATGCTTGCATGCGCTTTAACGAGAATATCACAGCATAGCAGTTTCGCACTTGTAACGGTACAACACGCAGTATTTGGCTTGTTCACGACGTTTTGTGTGCTTTCACAACATTTCACCTATCGCAGTTTAATACTCGCAATAAAACAACACTATCTCGTTAGATGACGTCGTTTTTGGTAGATTCACGACGCTACCTAGCTCAAACTAACCTAACCTTCGCACTTCTATTGTTAGAAAACGTTTTATTCGCTACTTTACTATGTTTTCTACAAGATTACGACGGTTTCATGCGCTTTCACATTAGATATCGCAGTTCCCGACTTGTAATGGTGAAAAACACAGCATCTCACTAAGTGACATTGTTTAATGCGGTTTTAGCGCGGTTCATATCTTAACCTAACCTAACCTAACCTAGCCTAACCCAACCTAACCTAACCTTACTTAACCTACCCTAACCCAACCTAACCTAACCTAACCTAACCAAACCTTACCTAACATAACCTAACCTAACCTAACCTAACCAAACCTAACCTAACCTAACCTAACGTAACCTAACCTAACCTAACCTAACCTAACCTAACGATGTTTGCAAGCGCTTTCACATTAGATATCGCAGTTCCCGACTTGTAATGGTGAAAAACACTGCTGCTCACTAAGTGACATTGTTTAATGCGGTTTTGCGACGGTTCATATCTTAACCGGACTTAAGATTCGCACTTGTATTGAAAAACGCTCTATTACACTGTTTCGTTCACAATTACGATATTTGCATAACCTCACAGTTTTTCACCAACTTATTGCAGTACAGAACGCTGTATCTCGCTAAATGACTTCGTTCTTTAAGGTTTCACGATGCTTGCATGCGCTTTAACGAGAATATCACATTATAGCAGTTTCGCACTTGTAACGGTACAACACGCAGTATCTGGCTTGTTCATGCCGTTTTGTGTGCTTTCACAACATTTCACCTATTGCAATTTCGTACATGCAATAAAACAACACTATCTCGTTAGATGACGTCCTTTTTGGTGGTCTCACAACGCTACCTAGCTTTAACATAATTCAACCTAACCTAATCTTCGCACTTCTATCGTTAGAAAACGTTTTACTCGCTACTTTACAATGCTCTCTACAACATTACGACGGTTTCATGCACTTTCACATTAGATATCGCAGTTCCCGACTTGTAATGGTGAAAAAACTTGCATCTCACAAAGTGACATTGTTCAATGCGGTTTTACGACGGTTCATATCTTAACCTAACCTAACATTCGCGCTTGTATCTCAAAACGCTCTATTACACTGTTTCGTTCACAATTACGATATTTGCACGACCTCACAGTTTTTCACCAACTTATTACAGTACAGAACGCTGTCTCTCGCTAAATGACATTGTTCTTTAGGTTTCACGATGCTTGCATGCGCTTTAACGAGAATATCACAACATAGCAGTTTCGCACTTGTAACGGTACAACACGCAGTATTTGGCTTGTTCATGACGTTTTGTGTGCTTTCACAACATTTCACCTATCGCAGTTTCGTACTCGCAATAAAACAACACTATCTCGTTAGATGACGTCGTTTTTGGTGGTTTCACGACGCTACCTAGCTTAAACTAACCTAACCTAACCTAACCTTCGCACTTCTATCGTTAGAAAACGTTTTATTCGCTACTTTACAATGTTTTCACCAAGAGTACGACGGTTTCATGCGCTTTCACATTAGATATCGCAGTTTTTGACTTGTTATGGTGAAAAACACAGCATCTCATTGACATTGTTTAATGCGGTTTTAGCGCGGTTCATATCTTAACCTAACCTAACCTAACCTAACCTAATTTAACCTAACCTAACCTTACCTAACCTAACCTAACCGAACGTAACCTAACTTAACCTAACCTAACCTAACGACGTTTGCAAGCGCTTTCACATTAGATATCGCAGTTCCCCACTTGTAACGGTGAAAAACACTGCATCTCACTTAGTGACATTGTTTCATGCGGTTTTACGACGGTTCATATCTTAACCGAACCTAACGTTCGCACTTGTATCTAAAAACGCTCTATCACACTGTTTCGTTCACATTTAAGATATTTGCATGACCTCACAGTTTTTCTCCAACTTATTACAGTACAGAACGCTGTATATTGCTAAATGACATCATTCTTTAAGGTTTCACGATGCTTGCATGCGCTTTAACGAGAATATCACAACATAGCAGTTTCGCACTTGTAACGGTACAAGACGCAGTATCTGGCTTGTTCATGCCGTTTTGTGTGCTTTCACAACATTTCACCTATTGCAATTTCGTACATGCAATAAAACAACACTATCTCGTTAGATGACGTCCTTTTTGGTGGTCTCACGACGCTACCTAGCTTAAACTAACATAACTCAACCTAAGATAACCTTCGCACTTCTATCGTTAGAAAACATTTTACTCGCTACTTTACAATGCTCTCTACAACATTACGACGGTTTCATGCACTTTCACATTAGATATCGCAGTTCCCGACTTGTAATGGTGAAAAAACCTGCATCTCACAAAGTGACATTGTTCAATGCGGTTTTAAGACGGTTCATATCTTAACCTAACCTAACATTCGCGCTTGTATCTCAAAACGTCCTATTACACTGTTTCGTTCACAATTACGATATTTGCATGACCTCACAGTTTTTCACCAATTTATTACAGTACAGAACGCTGTCTCTCGCTAAATGACATCATTCTTTAAGGTTTCACGATGCTTGCATGCGCTTTAACGAGAATATCACAACATAGCAGTTTCGCCCTTGTAACGGTACAACACGCAGTATCTCGCTAGTTCATGCCATTTTGTGTGCTATCACAATATTTCACCTATCGCAGTTTCGTACTCGCAATAAAACAACACTATCTCGTTAGATGACATCGTTTTTGGTGGTTTCACGACGCTACCTAGCTCAAACTAACCTAACCTTCGCACTTCTATCGTTAGAAAACGTTTTATTCGCTACTTTACAATGTTTTCTACAAGATTACGACGGTTTCATGCGCTTTCACATTAGATATCGCAGTTCCCCACTTGTAATGGTGAAAAACACAGCATCTCACTAAGTGACATTGTTTAATGCGGTTTTAGCGCGGCTCATATCTTAACCTAACCTAACCTAACCTAACCCAACCTAACCTAACCTTACTTAACCTACCCTAACCCAACCTAACCTAACCTAACCTAACCAAACCTTACCTAACATAACCTAACCTAACCTAACCTAACCAAACCTAACCTAACCTAACCTAGCGTAACCTAACCTAACCTAACCTAACCTAACGACGTTTGCAAGCGCTTTCACATTAGATATCGCAGTTCCCGACTTTTAATGGTGGAAAACACTACATCTCACTAAGTGACATTGTTTAATGCGGTTTTACGACGGTTCATACCTTAACCTAACTTAAGATTCGCACTTGTATTAAAAAACGCTCTATTACACTGTTTCGTTCACAATTACGATATTTGCATAACCTCACAGTTTTTCACCAACTTATTGCAGTACAGAACGCTGTATCTCGCTAAATGACATTGTTCTTTAAGGTTTCACGATGCTTGCATGCGCTTTAACGAGAATATCACATTATAGCAGTTTCGCACTTGTAACGGTACAACACGCAGTGTCTGGCTTGTTCATGCCGTTTTGTGTGCTTTCACAACATTTCACCTATTGCAATTTCGTACATGCAATAAAACAATTATATCTCGTTAGATTATGTCTTTTTTGGTGGTTTCACGACGCTACCTAGCTTAAACTAACATAATTCAACCTAACATATCCTTCGCACTTCTATCGTTAGAAAACGTTTTACTCGCTACTTTACAATGCTCTCTACAACATTACGACGGTTTCATGCACTTTCACATTAGATATCGCAGTTCCCGACTTGTAATGGTGAAAAAACCTGCATCTCACAAAGTGGCATTGTTCAATGCGGTTTCACGACGGTTCATATTTTAACCTAACCTAATATTCGCGCTTTTATCTCGAAACGCTCTATTACACTGTTTCGTTCACAATTACGATATTTGCATGACCTCACAGTTTTTCACCAACTTATTACAGTACAGAACGCTGTCTCTCGCTAAATGACATCATTCTTTAAGGTTTCACGATGCTTGCATGCGCTTTAACGAGAATATCACAACATAGCAGTTTCGCACTTGTAACGGTACAACACGCAGTATTTGGCTTGTTCATGACGTTTTGTGTGCTTTCACAACATTTCACCTATCGCAGTTTCGTACTCGCAATAAAACAACACTATCTCGTTAGATGACGTCGTTTTTGGTGGTTTCACGACGCTACCTAGCTTAAACTAACATAACTCAACCTAACATAACCTTCGGACTTCTATCGTTAGAAAACGTTTTACTCGCTACTTTACATTCCTTTCTACAACATTACGACGGTTTCAAGCGCTTTCACATTAGATATCGCAGTTCCCAACTTGTAAAGGTGAAAAACACTGCATCTCACTAAGTGACATTGTTTAACGCGGTTTTACGACGGTTCATACCTTAACCTAACGTAACCTAACCTAACTTAACCTAACCTTACCTAACCTAACCTAACCTAACCCAACTCAACCCAACCTAACCAAACCTAACCTAACCTAAACTAACCTAACCAAACCTAACCTAACCTAACCTAACCTAACCTAACGTAACCTAACCTAACCTAACCTATTCTAACGTAACCTAACCTTACCTGATCTAACCTAACCTAAAATAACCTAACGTAACCTAACCTAACCTAACCTAACGTAACCTAACCTAACCTAACCAAACCTAACCCAACCCAACCCAACCCAACAACACCCACCCCAACCTAACCTAACCTAACCTAACCTTACCTAAACTAACCAAATTATCCTTACCTAACCTAACCTAACCTAACGTAACCTAACCTAACCTAACCCAACGTAACCTAACCTAACCTAACCCAACTCAACCCAACCTAACCTAATCTAACCTAACCTAACCTAACCTAACCAAACCTAACCTAACCTAACCTAACCTAACGACGGTTGCAAGCGCTTTCACATTAGATATCGCAGTTCCCGACTTGTAATGGTGAAAAACACTGCATCTCACTAAGTGACATTGTTTAATGCGGTTTTACGACGGTTCATATCTTAACCTAACCGAACATTCGCACTTGTATCTAAAAACGCTCTATTACACTGTTTCGTTCACAATTACGATATTTGCATAACCTCACAGTTTTTCACCAACTTATTGCAGTACAGAACGCTGTATCTCGCTAAATGACATTGTTCTTCAAGGTTTCACGATGCTTGCATGCTCTTTAACGAGAATATCACAATATAGCAGTTTCGCACTTGTAACGGTAAAACACGCAGTATTTGGCTTGTTCATGCCGTTTTGTGTGCTTTCACAACATTTCACCTATCGCAGTTTAATACTCGCAATAAAACAACACTATCTCGTTAGATGACGTCGTTTTTGGTAGTTTCACGACGCTACCTAGCTCAAACTAACCTGACCTGCGCACTTCTATCGTTAGAAAACGTTTTATTCGCTACTTTACTATGTTTTCTACAAGATTACGACGGTTTCATACGCTTTCACATTAGATATCGCAGTTCCCGACTTGTAATGGTGAAAAACACAGCATCTCACTAAGTGACATTGTTTAATGCGGTTTTAGCGCGGTTCATATCTTAACCTAACCTAACCTAACCTAACCCAACCTAACCTAACCTTACTTAACCTACCCTAACCCAACCTAACCTAACCTAACCTAACCAAACCTTACCTAACATAACCTAACCTAACCTAACCTAACCAAACCTAACCTAACCTAACCTAACGTAACCTAACCTAACCTAACCTAACCTAACGACGTTTGCAAGCGCTTTCACATTAGATATCGCAGTTCCCGACTTGTAATGGTGAAAAACACTGCATCTCACTAAGTGACATTGTTTAATGCGGTTTTACGACGGTTCATATCTTAACCTAACTTAAGATTCGCACTTGTATTGAAAAACGCTCTATTACACTGTTTCGTTCACAATTACGATATTTGCATGACCTCACAGTTTTTCACCAACTTATTACAGTACAGAACGCTGTCTCTCGCTAAATGACATTGTTCTTTAAGGTTTCACGATGCTTGCATGCGCTTTAACGAGAATATCACAACATACCAGTTTCGCACTTGTAACGGTACAACACGCAGTATTTGGCTTGTTCATGACGTTTTGTGTGCTTTCACAACATTTCACCTATTGCAATTTCGTACATGCAATAAAACAATTATATCTCGTTAGATTATGTCTTTTTTGGTGGTTTCACGACGCTACCTAGCTTAAACTAACATAACTCAACCTAATATAACCTTCGCACTTCTATCGTTAGAAAACATTTTACTCGCTACTTTACAATGCTCTCTACAACATTACGACGGTTTCATGCACTTTCACATTAGATATCGCAGTTCCCGACTTGTAATGGTGAAAAAACCTGCATCTCACAAAGTGACATTGTTCAATGCGGTTTTACGACGGTTCATATCTTAACCTAACCGAACATTCGCACTTGTATCTAAAAACGCTCTATTACACTGTTTCGTTCACAATTACGATATTTGCATAACCTCACAGTTTTTCACCAACCTATTGCAGTACAGAACGCTGTATCTCGCTGAATGACATTGTTCTTTAAGGTTTCACGATGCTTGCATGCGCTTTAACGAGAATATCACAATATAGCAGTTTCGCACTTGTAACGGTAGAACACGCAGTATTTGGCTTGTTCATGCCGTTTTGTGTGCTTTCACAACATTTCACCTATCGCAGTTTAATACACGCAATAAAACAACACTATCTCGTTAGATGACGTCGTTTTTGGTAGTTTCACGACGCTACCTAGCTTAAACTAACCTAACCTAACCTAACCTTCGCACTTCTATCGTTAGAAAACGTTTTACTCGCAACTTTACAATGTTTTCTACAAGATTACGACGGTTTCATGCGCTTTCACATTAGATATCGCAGTTCCCAACTTGTAAAGGTGAAAAACACTGCATCTCACTAAGTGACATTGTTTAACGCGGTTTTACGACGGTTCATACCTTAACCTAACGTAACCTAACCTAACCTAACCTTACATAACCTAACCTAACCTAACCTAACCCAACCCAACCCAACCTAACCTAACCTAACCCAACCTAAACTAACCTAACCCAACCTAACCTAACCTAACCTAACCTAACCCAACCTAACCCAACCCAACCTAACCTAACCTAAGCTAACCTAACCTAACCTAACCAAACCTAACCTAACCTAACCTAACCTAACGTAACCTAACCTAACCTACCCTATTCTAACGTAACCTAACCTTACCTGATCTAACCTAACCTAACGTAACCTAACCTAACCTAACATAACCTAACGTAACCTAACCTAACCTAACCTAACGTAACCTAACCTAACCTAACCAAACCTAACCCAACCCAACCCAACCCAACCCAACCCAACAACACCCACCCCAACCTAACCTAACCTAACCTAACCTAACCAAATTATCCTTACCTAACCTAACCTAACCTAACCTAACGTAACCTAACCTAACCTAACGTAACCTAACCTAACCTAACCCAACGTAACCTAACCTAACCTAACCTAACTCAACTCAACCCAACCTAACCTAATCTAACCTAACCTAACCTAACCTAACCAAACCTAACCTAACCTAACCTAACGACGGTTGCAAGCGCTTTCACATTAGATATCGCAGTTCCCGACTTGTAATGGTGAAAAACACTGCATCTCACTTAGTGACATTGTTTCATGCGGTTTTACGACGGTTCATATCTTAACCGAACCTAACGTTCGCACTTGTATCTAAATACGCTCTATCACACTGTTTCGTTCACATTTAAGATATTTGCATGACCTCACAGTTTTTCTCCAACTTATTACAGTACAGAACGCTGTATATCGCTAAATGACATCATTCTTTAAGGTTTCACGATGCTTGCATGCGCTTTAACGAGAATATCACAGCATAGCAGTTTCGCACTTGTAACGGTACAACACGCAGTATTTGGTTTGTTCACGACGTTTTGTGTGCTTTCACAACATTTCACCTATCGCAGTTTAATACTCGCAATAAAACAACACTATCTCGTTAGATGACGTCGTTTTTGGTAGATTCACGACGCTACCTAGCTCAAACTAACCTAACCTTCGCACTTCTATTGTTAGAAAACGTTTTATTCGCTACTTTACTATGTTTTCTACAAGATTACGACGGTTTCATGCGCTTTCACATTAGATATCGCAGTTCCCGACTTGTAATGGTGAAAAACACAGCATCTCACTAAGTGACATTGTTTAATGCGGTTTTAGCGCGGTTCATATCTTAACCTAACCTAACCTAACCTAGCCTAACCCAACCTAACCTAACCTTACTTAACCTACCCTAACCCAACCTAACCTAACCTAACCTAACCAAACCTTACCTAACATAACCTAACCTAACCTAACCTAACCAAACCTAACCTAACCTAACCTAACGTAACCTAACCTAACCTAACCTAACCTAACCTAACGATGTTTGCAAGCGCTTTCACATTAGATATCGCAGTTCCCGACTTGTAATGGTGAAAAACACTGCTGCTCACTAAGTGACATTGTTTAATGCGGTTTTGCGACGGTTCATATCTTAACCGGACTTAAGATTCGCACTTGTATTGAAAAACGCTCTATTACACTGTTTCGTTCACAATTACGATATTTGCATAACCTCACAGTTTTTCACCAACTTATTGCAGTACAGAACGCTGTATCTCGCTAAATGACTTCGTTCTTTAAGGTTTCACGATGCTTGCATGCGCTTTAACGAGAATATCACATTATAGCAGTTTCGCACTTGTAACGGTACAACACGCAGTATCTGGCTTGTTCATGCCGTTTTGTGTGCTTTCACAACATTTCACCTATTGCAATTTCGTACATGCAATAAAACAACACTATCTCGTTAGATGACGTCCTTTTTGGTGGTCTCACGACGCTACCTAGCTTTAACATAATTCAACCTAACCTAATCTTCGCACTTCTATCGTTAGAAAACGTTTTACTCGCTACTTTACAATGCTCTCTACAACATTACGACGGTTTCATGCACTTTCACATTAGATATCGCAGTTCCCGACTTGTAATGGTGAAAAAACCTGCATCTCACAAAGTGACATTGTTCAATGCGGTTTTACGACGGTTCATATCTTAACCTAACCTAACATTCGCGCTTGTATCTCAAAACGCTCTATTACACTGTTTCGTTCACAATTACGATATTTGCACGACCTCACAGTTTTTCACCAACTTATTACAGTACAGAACGCTGTCTCTCGCTAAATGACATTGTTCTTTAGGTTTCACGATGCTTGCATGCGCTTTAACGAGAATATCACAACATAGCAGTTTCGCACTTGTAACGGTACAACACGCAGTATTTGGCTTGTTCATGACGTTTTGTGTGCTTTCACAACATTTCACCTATCGCAGTTTCGTACTCGCAATAAAACAACACTATCTCGTTAGATGACGTCGTTTTTGGTGGTTTCACGACGCTACCTAGCTTAAACTAACCTAACCTAACCTAACCTTCGCACTTCTATCGTTAGAAAACGTTTTATTCGCTACTTTACAATGTTTTCACCAAGAGTACGACGGTTTCATGCGCTTTCACATTAGATATCGCAGTTTTTGACTTGTTATGGTGAAAAACACAGCATCTCATTGACATTGTTTAATGCGGTTTTAGCGCGGTTCATGTCTTAACCTAACCTAACCTAACCTAACCTAATTTAACCTAACCTAACCTTACCTAACCTAACCTAACCGAACGTAACCTAACTTAACCTAACCTAACCTAACCTAACCTAACGACGTTTGCAAGCGCTTTCACATTAGATATCGCAGTTCCCCACTTCTAACGGTGAAAAACACTGCATCTCACTTAGTGACATTGTTTCATGCGGTTTTACGACGGTTCATATCTTAACCGAACCTAACGTTCGCACTTGTATCTAAAAACGCTCTATCACACTGTTTCGTTCACATTTAAGATATTTGCATGACCTCACAGTTTTTCTCCAACTTATTACAGTACAGAACGCTGTATATTGCTAAATGACATCATTCTTTAAGGTTTCACGATGCTTGCATGCGCTTTAACGAGAATATCACAACATAGCAGTTTCGCACTTGTAACGGTACAAGACGCAGTATCTGGCTTGTTCATGCCGTTTTGTGTGCTTTCACAACATTTCACCTATTGCAATTTCGTACATGCAATAAAACAACACTATCTCGTTAGATGACGTCCTTTTTGGTGGTCTCACGACGCTACCTAGCTTAAACTAACATAACTCAACCTAATATAACCTTCGCACTTCTATCGTTAGAAAACATTTTACTCGCTACTTTACAATGCTCTCTACAACATTACGACGGTTTCATGCACTTTCACATTAGATATCGCAGTTCCCGACTTGTAATGGTGAAAAAACCTGCATCTCACAAAGTGACATTGCTCAATGCGGTTTTACGACGGTTCATATCTTAACCTAACCTAACATTCGCGCTTGTATCTCAAAACGTCCTATTACACTGTTTCGTTCACAATTACGATATTTGCATGACCTCACAGTTTTTCACCAATTTATTACAGTACAGAACGCTGTCTCTCGCTAAATGACATCATTCTTTAAGGTTTCACGATGCTTGCATGCGCTTTAACGAGAATATCACAACATAGCAGTTTCGCCCTTGTAACGGTACAACACGCAGTATCTCGCTAGTTCATGCCATTTTGTGTGCTATCACAATATTTCACCTATCGCAGTTTCGTACTCGCAATAAAACAACACTATCTCGTTAGATGACATCGTTTTTGGTGGTTTCACGACGCTACCTAGCTCAAACTAACCTAACCTTCGCACTTCTATCGTTAGAAAACGTTTTATTCGCTACTTTACAATGTTTTCTACAAGATTACGACGGTTTCATGCGCTTTCACATTAGATATCGCAGTTCCCCACTTGTAATGGTGAAAAACACAGCATCTCACTAAGTGACATTGTTTAATGCGGTTTTAGCGCGGTTCATATCTTAACCTAACCTAACCTAACCTAACCTAACCCAACCTAACCTAACCTTACTTAACCTACCCTAACCCAACCTAACCTAACCTAACCTAACCAAACCTTACCTAACATAACCTAACCTAACCTAACCTAACCAAACCTAACCTAACCTAACCTAACGTAACCTAACCTAACCTAACCTAACCTAACGACGTTTGCAAGCGCTTTCACATTAGATATCGCAGTTCCCGACTTTTAATGGTGGAAAACACTACATCTCACTAAGTGACATTGTTTAATGCGGTTTTACGACGGTTCATACCTTAACCTAACTTAAGATTCGCACTTGTATTAAAAAACGCTCTATTACACTGTTTCGTTCACAATTACGATATTTGCATAACCTCACAGTTTTTCACCAACTTATTGCAGTACAGAACGCTGTATCTCGCTAAATGACATTGTTCTTTAAGGTTTCACGATGCTTGCATGCGCTTTAACGAGAATATCACATTATAGCAGTTTCGCACTTGTAACGGTACAACACGCAGTGTCTGGCTTGTTCATGCCGTTTTGTGTGCTTTCACAACATTTCACCTATTGCAATTTCGTACATGCAATAAAACAATTATATCTCGTTAGATTATGTCTTTTTTGGTGGTTTCACGACGCTACCTAGCTTAAACTAACATAATTCAACCTAACATATCCTTCGCACTTCTATCGTTAGAAAACGTTTTACTCGCTACTTTACAATGCTCTCTACAACATTACGACGGTTTCATGCACTTTCACATTAGATATCGCAGTTCCCGACTTGTAATGGTGAAAAAACCTGCATCTCACAAAGTGGCATTGTTCAATGCGGTTTCACGACGGTTCATATTTTAACCTAACCTAATATTCGCGCTTTTATCTCGAAACGCTCTATTACACTGTTTCGTTCACAATTACGATATTTGCATGACCTCACAGTTTTTCACCAACTTATTACAGTACAGAACGCTGTCTCTCGCTAAATGACATCATTCTTTAAGGTTTCACGATGCTTGCATGCGCTTTAACGAGAATATCACAACATAGCAGTTTCGCAGTTGTAACGGTACAACACGCAGTATTTGGCTTGTTCATGCCGTTTTGTGTGCTTTCACAACATTTCACCTATCGCAGTTTCGTACTCGCAATAAAACAACACTATCTCGTTAGATGACGTCGTTTTTGGTGGTTTCACGACGCTACCTAGCTTAAACTAACATAACTCAACCTAACATAACCTTCGGACTTCTATCGTTAGAAAACGTTTTACTCGCTACTTTACATTGCTTTCTACAACATTACGACCGTTTCAAGCGCTTTCACATTAGATATCGCAGTTCCCAACTTGTAAAGGTGAAAAACACTGCATCTCACTAAGTGACATTGTTTAACGCGGTTTTACGACGGTTCATACCTTAACCTAACGTAACCTAACCTAACTTAACCTAACCTTACCTAACCTAACCTAACCTAACCCAACTCAACCCAACCTAACCTAACCTAACCTAACCTAAACTAACCTAACCAAACCTAACCTAACCTAACCTAACCTAACGTAACCTAACCTAACCTAACCTATTCTAACGTAACCTAACCTTACCTGATCTAACCTAACCTAAAATAACCTAACGTAACCTAACCTAACCTAACCTAACGTAACCTAACCTAACCTAACCAAACCTAACCCAACCCAACCCAACCCAACAACACCCACCCCAACCTAACCTAACCTAACCTAACCTTACCTAAACTAACCAAATTATCCTTACCTAACCTAACCTAACCTAACGTAACCTAACCTAACCTAACCCAACGTAACCTAACCTAACCTAACCCAACTCAACCCAACCTAACCTAATCTAACCTAACCTAACCTAACCTAACCAAACCTAACCTAACCTAACCTAACCTAACGACGGTTGCAAGCGCTTTCACATTAGATATCGCAGTTCCCGACTTGTAATGGTGAAAAACACTGCATCTCACTAAGTGACATTGTTTAATGCGGTTTTACGACGGTTCATATCTTAACCTAACCGAACATTCGCACTTGTATCTAAAAACGCTCTATTACACTGTTTCGTTCACAATTACGATATTTGCATAACCTCACAGTTTTTCACCAACTTATTGCAGTACAGAACGCTGTATCTCGCTAAATGACATTGTTCTTTAAGGTTTCACGATGCTTGCATGCTCTTTAACGAGAATATCACAATATAGCAGTTTCGCACTTGTAACGGTAAAACACGCAGTATTTGGCTTGTTCATGCCGTTTTGTGTGCTTTCACAACATTTCACCTATCGCAGTTTAATACTCGCAATAAAACAACACTATCTCGTTAGATGACGTCGTTTTTGGTAGTTTCACGACGCTACCTAGCTCAAACTAACCTGACCTGCGCACTTCTATCGTTAGAAAACGTTTTATTCGCTACTTTACTATGTTTTCTACAAGATTACGACGGTTTCATACGCTTTCACATTAGATATCGCAGTTCCCGACTTGTAATGGTGAAAAACACAGCATCTCACTAAGTGACATTGTTTTGTGCGGTTTTAGCGCGGTTCATATCTTAACCTAACCTAACCTAACCTAACCCAACCTAACCTAACCTTACTTAACCTACCCTAACCCAACCTAACCTGACCTAACCTAACCAAACCTTACCTAACATAACCTAACCTAACCTAACCTAACCAAACCTAACCTAACCTAACCTAACGTAACCTAGCCTAACCTAACCTAACCTAACGACGTTTGCAAGCGCTTTCACATTAGATATCGCAGTTCCCGACTTGTAATGGTGAAAAACACTGCATCTCACTAAGTGACATTGTTTAATGCGGTTTTACGACGGTTCATATCTTAACCTAACTTAAGATTCGCACTTGTATTGAAAAACGCTCTATTACACTGTTTCGTTCACAATTACGATATTTGCATGACCTCACAGTTTTTCACCAACTTATTACAGTACAGAACGCTGTCTCTCGCTAAATGACATTGTTCTTTAAGGTTTCACGATGCTTGCATGCGCTTTAACGAGAATATCACAACATACCAGTTTCGCACTTGTAACGGTACAACACGCAGTATTTGGCTTGTTCATGACGTTTTGTGTGCTTTCACAACATTTCACCTATTGCAATTTCGTACATGCAATAAAACAATTATATCTCGTTAGATTATGTCTTTTTTGGTGGTTTCACGACGCTACCTAGCTTAAACTAACATAACTCAACCTAATATAACCTTCGCACTTCTATCGTTAGAAAACATTTTACTCGCTACTTTACAATGCTCTCTACAACATTACGACGGTTTCATGCACTTTCACATTAGATATCGCAGTTCCCGACTTGTAATGGTGAAAAAACCTGCATCTCACAAAGTGACATTGTTCAATGCGGTTTTACGACGGTTCATATCTTAACCTAACCGAACATTCGCACTTGTATCTAAAAACGCTCTATTACACTGTTTCGTTCACAATTACGATATTTGCATAACCTCACAGTTTTTCACCAACCTATTGCAGTACAGAACGCTGTATCTCGCTGAATGACATTGTTCTTTAAGGTTTCACGATGCTTGCATGCGCTTTAACGAGAATATCACAATATAGCAGTTTCGCACTTGTAACGGTAGAACACGCAGTATTTGGCTTGTTCATGCCGTTTTGTGTGCTTTCACAACATTTCACCTATCGCAGTTTAATACTCGCAATAAAACAACACTATCTCGTTAGATGACGTCGTTTTTGGTAGTTTCACGACGCTACCTAGCTTAAACTAACCTAACCTAACCTAACCTTCGCACTTCTATCGTTAGAAAACGTTTTACTCGCAACTTTACAATGTTTTCTACAAGATTACGACGGTTTCATGCGCTTTCACATTAGATATCGCAGTTCCCAACTTGTAAAGGTGAAAAACACTGCATCTCACTAAGTGACATTGTTTAACGCGGTTTTACGACGGTTCATACCTTAACCTAACGTAACCTAACCTAACCTAACCTTACATAACCTAACCTAACCTAACCTAACCCAACCCAACCCAACCTAACCTACCCTAACCCAACCTAAACTAACCTAACCCAACCTAACCTAACCTAACCTAACCTAACCCAACCTAACCCAACCCAACCTAACCTAACCTAAGCTAACCTAACCTAACCTAACCAAACCTAACCTAACCTAACCTAACCTAACGTAACCTAACCTAACCTACCCTATTCTAACGTAACCTAACCTTACCTGATCTAACCTAACCTAACGTAACCTAACCTAACCTAACATAACCTAACCTAACCTAACGTAACCTAACCTAACCTAACCAAACCTAACCCAACCCAACCCAACCCAACAACACCCACCCCAACCTAACCTAACCTAACCTAACCTTACCTAACCTAACCAAATTATCCTTACCTAACCTAACCAAATTATCCTTACCTAACCTAACCTAACCTAACCTAACGTAACCTAACCTAACCTAACGTAACCTAACCTAACCTAACTTAACCCAACGTAACCTAACCTAACCTAACCTAACTCAACTCAACCCAACCTAACCTAATCTAACCTAACCTAACCTAACCTAACCAAACCTAACCTAACCTAACCTAACCTAACGACGGTTGCAAGCGCTTTCACATTAGATATCGCAGTTCCCGACTTGTAATGGTGAAAAACACTGCATCTCACTTAGTGACATTGTTTCATGCGGTTTTACGACGGTTCATATCTTAACCGAACCTAACGTTCGCACTTGTATCTAAATACGCTCTATCACACTGTTTCGTTCACATTTAAGATATTTGCATGACCTCACAGTTTCTCTCCAACTTATTACAGTACAGAACGCTGTATATCGCTAAATGACATCATTCTTTAAGGTTTCACGATGCTTGCATGCGCTTTAACGAGAATATCACAACATAGCAGTTTCGCACTTGTAACGGTACAACACGCAGTATTTGGCTTTTTCATGCCGTTTTGTGTGCTTTCAGAACATTTCACCTATTGCAGTTTCGTACATGAAATAAAACAATTATATCTCGTTAGATGATGTCTTTTTTGGTGGTTTCACGACGCTACCTAGCTTTAACATAATTCAACCTAACCTAATCTTCGCACTTCTATCGTTACAAAACGTTTTACTCGCTACTTTACAATGCTCTCTACAACATTACGACGGTTTCATGCACTTTCACATTAGATATCGCAGTTCCCGACTTGTAATGGTGAAAAAACCTGCATCTCACAAAGTGGCATTGTTCAATGCGGTTTTGCGACGGTTCATATCTTAACCTAACCTAACATTCGCGCTTGTATCTCAAAACGCTCTATTACACTGTTTCGTTCACAATTACGATATTTGCATGACCTCACAGTTTTTCACCAACTTATTACAGTACAGAACGCTGTCTCTCGCTAAATGACATTGTTCTTTAAGGTTTCACGATGCTTGCATGCGCTTTAACGAGAATATCACAACATAGCAGTTTCGCACTTGTAACGGTACAACACGCAGTATTTGGCTTGTTCTTGACGTTTTGTGTGCTTTCACAACATTTCACCTATCGCAGTTTCGTACTCGCAATAAAACAACACTATCTCGTTAGATGACGTCGTTTTTGGTGGTTTCACGACGCTACCTAGCTTAAACTAACCTAACCTAACCTAACCTTCGCACTTCTATCGTTAGAAAACGTTTTATTCGCTACTTTACAATGTTTTCACCAAGATTACGACGGTTTCATGCGCTTTCACATTAGATATCGCAGTTTTTGACTTGTTATGGTGAAAAACACAGCATCTCATTAAGTGACATTGTTTAATGCGGTTTTAGCGCAGTTCATATCTTAACCTAACCTAACCTAACCTAACCTAATTTAACCTAACCTAACCTTACCTAACCTAACCTAACCTAACGTAACCTAACTTAACCTAACCTAACCTAACCTAACCTAACCTAACCTAACCTAACCTAACGACGTTTGCAAGCGCTTTCACAATAGATATCGCAGTTCCCGACTTGTAACGGTGAAAAACACTGCATCTCACTCAGTGACATTGTTTCATGCGGTTTTACGACAGTTCATATCTTGACCTAACCTAACATTCGCGCTTGTATCTCAAAACGCTCTATTACACTGTTTCGTTCACAATTACGATATTTGCAGGACCTCACAGTTTTTCACCAACTTATTACAGTACAGAACGCTGTCTCTCGCTAAATGACATCATTCTTTAAGGTTTCATGATGCTTGCATGCGCTTTAACGAGAATATCACAACATAGCAGTTTCGCACTTGTAACGGTACAACACGCAGTATTTGGCTTGTTCATGACGTTTTGTGTGCTTTCACAACAATTCACCTATCGCAGTTTCGTACTCGCAATAAAACAACACTATCTCGTTAGATGACGTCGTTTTTGGTGGTTTCACGACGCTACCTAGCTTAAACTAACATAACTCAACCTAACATAACCTTCGGACTTCTATCGTTAGAAAACGTTTTACTCGCTACTTTACATTCCTTTCTACAACATTACGACGGTTTCAAGCGCTTTCACATTAGATATCGCAGTTCCCAACTTGTAAAGGTGAAAAACACTGCATCTCACTAAGTGACATTGTTTAACGCGGTTTTACGACGGTTCATACCTTAACCTAACGTAACCTAACCTAACCTAACCTTACCTAACCTAACCTAACCTAACCTAACCCAACCCAACCCAACCTAACCTAACCTAACCTAACCTAAACTAACCCAACCCAACCTAACCTAACCTAACCTAACCTAACCCAACCTAACCCAACCCAACCCAACCTAACCTAACCTAAGCTAACCTAACCTAACCTAACCAAACCTAACCTAACCTAACCTAACGTAACCTAACCTAACCTAACCTATTCTAACGTAACCTAACCTTACCTGATCTAATTTAACCTAACGTAACCTAACCTAACCTAACATAACCTAACGTAACCTAACCTAACCTAACCTAACGTAACCTAACCTAACCTAACCAAACCTAACCCAACCCAACCAAACCCAACAACACCCACCCCAACCTAACCTAACCTAACCTAACCATACCTAACCTAACCAAATTATCCTTACCTAACCTAACCAAATTATCCTTACCTAACCTAACCTAACGTAACCTAACCTAACCTAACGTAACCTAACCTAACCTAACCTAACCCAACGTAACCTAACCTAACCTAACCTAACTCAACTCAACCCAACCTAACCTAATCTAACCTAACCTAACCTAACCTAACCTAACCTAACCAAACCTAACCTAACCTAACCAAACCTAACCTTACCTAACCTAACCTAACCTAACCTAACGACGGTTGCAAGCGCTTTCACATTAGATATCGCAGTTCCCGACTTGTAATGGTAAAAAACACTGCATCTCACTAAGTGACATTGTTTAATGCGGTTTTACGACGGTTCATATCTTAACCTAACCGAACATTCGCACTTGTATCTAAAAACGCTCTATTACACTGTTTCGTTCACAATTACGATATTTGCATGACCTCACAGTTTTTCACCAACTTATTACAGTACAGAACGCTGTCTCTCGCTAAATGACATCATTCTTTAAGGTTTCACGATGCTTGCATGCGCTTTAACGAGAATATCACAGCATAGCAGTTTCGCACTTGTAACGGTACAACACGCAGTATTTGGCTTGTTCACGACGTTTTGTGTGCTTTCACAACATTTCACCTATCGCAGTTTAATACTCGCAATAAAACAACACTATCTCGTTAGATGACGTCGTTTTTGGTAGTTTCACGACGCTACCTAGCTCAAACTAACCTAACCTTCGCACTTCTATTGTTAGAAAACGTTTTATTCGCTACTTTACTATGTTTTCTACAAGATTACGACGGTTTCATGCGCTTTCACATTAGATATCGCAGTTCCCGACTTGTAATGGTGAAAAACACAGCATCTCACTAAGTGACATTGTTTAATGCGGTTTTAGCGCGGTTCATATCTTAACCTAACCTAACCTAACCTAGCCTAACCCAACCTAACCTAACCTTACTTAACCTACCCTAACCCAACCTAACCTAACCTAACCTAACCAAACCTTACCTAACATAACCTAACCTAACCTAACCTAACCAAACCTAACCTAACCTAACCTAACGTAACCTAACCTAACCTAACCTAACCTAACCTAACGACGTTTGCAAGCGCTTTCACATTAGATATCGCAGTTCCCGACTTGTAATGGTGAAAAACACTGCTGCTCACTAAGTGACATTATTTAATGCGGTTTTGCGACGGTTCATATCTTAACCGGACTTAAGATTCGCACTTGTATTGAAAAACGCTCTATTACACTGTTTCGTTCACAATTACGATATTTGCATAACCTCACAGTTTTTCACCAACTTATTGCAGTACAGAACACTGTATCTCGCTAAATGACTTCGTTCTTTAAGGTTTCACGATGCTTGCATGCGCTTTAACGAGAATATCACATTATAGCAGTTTCGCACTTGTAACGGTACAACACGCAGTATCTGGCTTGTTCATGCCGTTTAGTGTGCTTTCACAACATTTCACCTATTGCAATTTCGTACATGCAATAAAACAACACTATCTCGTTAGATGACGTCCTTTTTGGTGGTCTCACGACGCTACCTAGCTTTAACATAATTCAACCTAACCTAATCTTCGCACTTCTATCGTTAGAAAACGTTTTACTTGCTACTTTACAATGCTCTCTACAACATTACGACGGTTTCATGCACTTTCACATTAGATATCGCAGTTCCCGACTTGTAATGGTGAAAAAACCTGCATCTCACAAAGTGACATTGTTCAATGCGGTTTTACGACGGTTCATATCTTAACCTAACCTAACATTCGCGCTTGTATCTCAAAACGCTCTATTACACTGTTTCGTTCACAATTACGATATTTGCATGACCTCACAGTTTTTCACCAACTTATTACAGTACAGAACGCTGTCTCTCGCTAAATGACATCATTCTTTAAGGTTTCACGATGCTTGCATGCGCTTTAACGAGAATATCACAGCATAGCAGTTTCGCACTTGTAACGGTACAACACGCAGTATTTGGCTTGTTCACGACGTTTTGTGTGCTTTCACAACATTTCACCTATCGCAGTTTAATACTTGCAATAAAACAACACTATCTCGTTAGATGACGTCGTTTTTGGTAGTTTCACGACGCTACCTAGCTCAAACTAACCTAACCTTCGCACTTCTATTGTTAGAAAACGTTTTATTCGCTACTTTACTATGTTTTCTACAAGATTACGACGGTTTCATGCGCTTTCACATTAGATATCGCAGTTCCCGACTTGTAATGGTGAAAAACACAGCATCTCACTAAGTGACATTGTTTAATGCGGTTTTAGCGCGGTTCATATCTTAACCTAACCTAACCTAACCTAGCCTAACCCAACCTAACCTAACCTTACTTAACCTACCCTAACCCAACCTAACCTAACCTAACCTAACCAAACCTTACCTAACATAACCTAACCTAACCTAACCTAACCAAACCTAACCTAACCTAACCTAACGTAACCTAACCTAACCTAACCTAACCTAACCTAACGACGTTTGCAAGCGCTTTCACATTAGATATCGCAGTTCCCGACTTGTAATGGTGAAAAACACTGCTGCTCACTAAGTGACATTATTTAATGCGGTTTTGCGACGGTTCATATCTTAACCGGACTTAAGATTCGCACTTGTATTGAAAAACGCTCTATTACACTGTTTCGTTCACAATTACGATATTTGCATAACCTCACAGTTTTTCACCAACTTATTGCAGTACAGAACGCTGTATCTCGCTAAATGACTTCGTTCTTTAAGGTTTCACGATGCTTGCATGCGCTTTAACGAGAATATCACATTATAGCAGTTTCGCACTTGTAACGGTACAACACGCAGTATCTGGCTTGTTCATGCCGTTTTGTGTGCTTTCACAACATTTCACCTATTGCAATTTCGTACATGCAATAAAACAACACTATCTCGTTAGATGACGTCCTTTTTGGTGGTCTCACGACGCTACCTAGCTTTAACATAATTCAACCTAACCTAATCTTCGCACTTCTATCGTTAGAAAACGTTTTACTTGCTACTTTACAATGCTCTCTACAACATTACGACGGTTTCATGCACTTTCACATTAGATATCGCAGTTCCCGACTTGTAATGGTGAAAAAACCTGCATCTCACAAAGTGACATTGTTCAATGCGGTTTTACGGCGGTTCATATCTTAACCTAACCTAACATTCGCGCTTGTATCTCAAAACGCTCTATTACACTGTTTCGTTCACAATTACGATATTTGCATGACCTCACAGTTTTTCACCAACTTATTACAGTACAGAACGCTGTCTCTCGCTAAATGACATTGTTCTTTAAGGTTTCACGATGCTTGCATGCGCTTTAACGAGAATATCACAACATAGCAGTTTCGCACATGTAACGGTACAACACGCAGTATTTGGCTTGTTCATGACGTTTTGTGTGCTTTCACAACATTTCACCTATCGCAGTTTCGTACTCGCAATAAAACAACACTATCTCGTTAGATGACGTCGTTTTTGGTGGTTTCACGACGCTACCTAGCTTAAACTAACCTAACCTTACCTAACCTTCGCACTTCTATCGTTAGAAAACGTTTTATTCGCTACTTTACAATGTTTTCACCAAGATTATGACGGTTTCATGCGCTTTCACATTAGATATCGCAGTTTTTGACTTGTTATGGTGAAAAACACAGCATCTCATTGACATTGTTTAATGCGGTTTTAACGCGGTTCATATCTTAACCTAACCTAACCTAACCTAATTTAACCTAACCTAACCTTACCTAACCTAACCTAACCGAACGTAACCTAACTTAACCTAACCTAACCTAACCTAACCTAACGACGTTTGCAAGCGCTTTCACATTAGATATCGCAGTTCCCCACTTGTAACGGTGAAAAACACTGCATCTCACTTAGTGACATTGTTTCATGCGGTTTTACGACGGTTCATATCTTAACCGAACCTAACGTTCGCACTTGTATCTAAAAACGCTCTATCACACTGTTTCGTTCACATTTAAGATATTTGCATGACCTCACAGTTTTTCTCCAACTTATTACAGTACAGAACGCTGTATATCGCTAAATGACATCATTCTTTAAGGTTTCACGATGCTTGCATGCGCTTTAACGAGAATATCACAACATAGCAGTTTCGCACTTGTAACGGTACAAGACGCAGTATCTGGCTTGTTCATGCCGTTTTGTGTGCTTTCACAACATTTCACCTATTGCAATTTCGTACATGCAATAAAACAACACTATCTCGTTAGATGACGTCCTTTTTGGTGGTCTCACGACGCTACCTAGCTTAAACTAACATAACTCAACCTAATATAACCTTCGCACTTCTATCGTTAGAAAACATTTTACTCGCTACTTTACAATGCTCTCTACAACATTACGACAGTTTCATGCACTTTCACATTAGATATCGCAGTTCCCGACTTGTAATGGTGAAATAACCTGCATCTCACAAAGTGACATTGTTCAATGCGGTTTTACGACGGTTCATATCTTAACCTAACCTAACATTCGCGCTTGTATCTCAAAACGCCCTATTACACTGTTTCGTTCACAATTACGATATATGCATGACCTCACAGTTTTTCACCAACTTATTACAGTACAGAACGCTGTCTCTCGCTAAATGACATCATTCTTTAAGGTTTCACGATGCTTGCATGCGCTTTAACGAGAATATCACAACATAGCAGTTTCGCCCTTGTAACGGTACAACACGCAGTATCTCGCTAGTTCATGCCATTTTGTGTGCTTTCACAATATTTCACCTATCGCAGTTTCGTACTCGCAATAAAACAACACTATCTCGTTAGATGACATCGTTTTTGGTGGTTTCACGACGCTACCTAGCTCAAACTAACCTAACCTTCGCACTTCTATCGTTAGAAAACGTTTTATTCGCTACTTTACAATGTTTTCTACAAGATTACGACGGTTTCATGCGCTTTCACATTAGATATCGCAGTTCCCCACTTGTAATGGTGAAAAACACAGCATCTCACTAAGTGACATTGTTTAATGCGGTTTTAGCGCGGTTCATAT
Source organism: Rhipicephalus microplus (assembly GCF_043290135.1). Lineage (NCBI taxonomy): Eukaryota > Metazoa > Arthropoda > Arachnida > Ixodida > Ixodidae > Rhipicephalus > Rhipicephalus microplus. Next base: position 5,111,154 of record NW_027464606.1, on the reverse strand, counting down.
CTTAACCTAACCTAACCTAACCTAACCTAACCCAACCTAACCTAACCTTACTTAACCTACCCTTACCCAACCTAACCTAACCTAACCTAACCAAACCTTACCTAACATAACCTAACCTAACCTAACCTAACCAAACCTAACCTAACCTAACCTAACGTAACCTGACCTAACCTAACCTAACGACGTTTGCAAGCGCTTTCACATTAGATATCGCAGTTCCCGAGTTTTAATGGTGGAAAACACTACATCTCACTAAGTGACATTGTTTAATGCGGTTTTACGACGGTTCATACCTTAACCTAACTTAAGATTCGCACTTGTATTGAAAAATGCTTTATTACACTGTTTCGTTCACAATTACGATATTTGCATAACCTCACAGTTTTTCACCAACTTATTGCAGTACAGAACGCTGTATCTCGCTAAATGACATTGTTCTTTAAGGTTTCACAATGCTTGCATGCGCTTTAACGAGAATATCACAATATAGCAGTTTCGCACTTGTTACGGTAGAACACGCAGTATTTGGCTTGTTCATGCCGTTTTGTGTGCTTTCACATTTCACCTATCGCAGTTTAATACTCGCAATAAAACAACACTATCTCGTTAGATGACGTCAATTTTGGTAGTTTCACGACGCTACCTAGCTTAAACTAACCTAACCTAACCTAACCTAACCTTCGCACTTCTATCGTTAGAAAACGTTTTACTCGCAACTTTACAATGTTTTCTACAAGATTACGACGGTTTCATGCGCTTTCCTATTAGATATCGTAGTTCCCGACTTGTAATGTTGAAAAACACTACATCTAACTAAGTGACATTGTTTAATGCGGTTTTAGCGCGGTTCATATCTTAACCTAACCTAACCTAACCCAACCTAACCTAACCTTACTTAACCCAACCTAACCCAACCTAACCTAACCTAACCTAACCTTACCTAACATAACCTAACCTAACGACGTTTGCAAGCGCTTTCACATTAGATATCGCAGTTCCCGACTTGTAATGGTGAAAAACACTGCATCTCACTAAGTGACATTTTTTAATGCGGTTTTACGACATTTCATATCTTAACCTAACCTAACATTCGTACTTGTATTGAAAAACGCTCTATTACACTGTTTCGTTCACAATTACGATATTTGCATAACCTCACAGTTTTTCACCAACTTATTGCAGTACAGAACGCTGTCTCTCGCTAAATGACACCATTCTTTAAGGTTTCATGATGCTTGCATGCGCTTTAACGAGAATATCACAACATAGCAGTTTCGCACTTGTAACGGTACAACACGCAGTATTTGGCTTGTTCATGACGTTTTGTGTGCTTTCACAACATTTCACCTATCGCAGTTTCGTACTCGCAATAAAACAACACTATCTCGTTAGATGACGTCGTTTTTGGTGGTTTCACGACGCTACCTAGCTTAAACTAACATAACTCAACCTAACATAACCTTCGGACTTCTATCGTTAGAAAACGTTTTACTCGCTACTTTACATTGCTTTCTACAACATTACGACGGTTTCAAGCGCTTTCACATTAGATATCGCAGTTCCCAACTTGTAAAGGTGAAAAACACTGCATCTCACTAAGTGACATTGTTTAACGCGGTTTTACGACGGTTCATACCTTAACCTAACGTAACCTAACCTAACCTAACCTAACCTTACCTAACCTAACCTAACCTAACCTAACCCAACCCAACCCAACCTAACCTAACCTAACCTAACCTAAACTAACCTAACCCAACCTAACCTAACCTAACCTAACCTAACCTAACCTAACCCAACCTAACCCAACCCAACCCAACCTAACCTAACCTAAGCTAACCTAACCTAACGTAACCTAACCTAACCTAACCTAACCTAACCCAACGTAACCTAACCTAACCTAACCTAACTCAACTCAACCCAACCTAACCTAATCTAACCTAACCTAACCTAACCAAACCTAACCTAACCTAACCTAACCTAACCTAACCTAACCTAACGACGGTTGCAAGCGCTTTCACATTAGATATCGCAGTTCCCGACTTGTAATGGTGAAAAACACTGCATCTCACTAAGTGACATTGTTTAATGCGGTTTTACGACGGTTCATATCTTAACCTAACCGAACATTCGCACTTGTATCTAAAAACGCTCTATTACACTGTTTCGTTCACAATTACGATATTTGCATGACCTCACAGTTTTTCACCAACTTATTACAGTACAGAACGCTGTCTCTCGCTAAATGACATTGTTCTTTAAGGTTTCACGATGCTTGCATGCGCTTTAACGAGAATATCACAACATAGCAGTTTCGCACTTGTAACGGTACAACACGCAGTATTTGGCTTGTTCATGACGTTTTGTGTGCTTTCACAACATTTCACCTATCGCAGTTTCGTACTCGCAATAAAACAACACTATCTCGTTAGATGACGTCGTTTTTGGTGGTTTCACGACGCTACCTAGCTTAAACTAACCTAACCTTACCTAACCTTCGCACTTCTATCGTTAGAAAACGTTTTATTCGCTACTTTACAATGTTTTCACCAAGATTACGACGGTTTCATGCGCTTTCACATTAGATATCGCAGTTTTTGACTTGTTATGGTGAAAAACACAGCATCTCATTGACATTGTTTAATGCGGTTTTAACGCGGTTCATATCTTAACCTAACCTAACCTAACCTAACCTAACCTAATTTAACCTAACCTAACCTTACCTAACCTAACCTAACCGAACGTAACCTAACTTAACCTAACCTAACCTAACCTAACCTAACGACGTTTGCAAGCGCTTTCACATTAGATATCGCAGTTCCCCACTTGTAACGGTGAAAAACACTGCATCTCACTTAGTGACATTGTTTCATGCGGTTTTACGACGGTTCATATCTTAACCGAACCTAACGTTCGCACTTGTATCTAAAAACGCTCTATCACACTGTTTCGTTCACATTTAAGATATTTGCATGACCTCACAGTTTTTCTCCAACTTATTACAGTACAGAACGCTGTATATCGCTAAATGACATCATTCTTTAAGGTTTCACGATGCTTGCATGCGCTTTAACGAGAATATCACAACATAGCAGTTTCGCACTTGTAACGGTACAAGACGCAGTATCTGGCTTGTTCATGCCGTTTTGTGTGCTTTCACAACATTTCACCTATTGCAATTTCGTACATGCAATAAAACAACACTATCTCGTTAGATGACGTCCTTTTTGGTGGTCTCACGACGCTACCTAGCTTAAACTAACATAACTCAACCTAATATAACCTTCGCACTTCTATCGTTAGAAAACATTTTACTCGCTACTTTACAATGCTCTCTACAACATTACGACAGTTTCATGCACTTTCACATTAGATATCGCAGTTCCCGACTTGTAATGGTGAAATAACGTGCATCTCACAAAGTGACATTGTTCAATGCGGTTTTACGACGGTTCATATCTTAACCTAACCTAACATTCGCGCTTGTATCTCAAAACGCCCTATTACACTGTTTCGTTCACAATTACGATATATGCATGACCTCACAGTTTTTCACCAACTTATTACAGTACAGAACGCTGTCTCTCGCTAAATGACATCATTCTTTAAGGTTTCACGATGCTTGCATGCGCTTTAACGAGAATATCACAACATAGCAGTTTCGCCCTTGTAACGGTACAACACGCAGTATCTCGCTAGTTCATGCCATTTTGTGTGCTTTCACAATATTTCACCTATCGCAGTTTCGTACTCGCAATAAAACAACACTATCTCGTTAGATGACATCGTTTTTGGTGGTTTCACGACGCTACCTAGCTCAAACTAACCTAACCTTCGCACTTCTATCGTTAGAAAACGTTTTATTCGCTACTTTACAATGTTTTCTACAAGATTACGACGGTTTCATGCGCTTTCACATTAGATATCGCAGTTCCCCACTTGTAATGGTGAAAAACACAGCATCTCACTAAGTGACATTGTTTAATGCGGTTTTAGCGCGGTTCATATCTTAACCTAACCTAACCTAACCTAACCTAACCCAACCTAACCTAACCTTACTTAACCTACCCTTACCCAACCTAACCTAACCTAACCTAACCAAACCTTACCTAACATAACCTAACCTAACCTAACCTAACCAAACCTAACCTAACCTAACCTAACGTAACCTGACCTAACCTAACCTAACGACGTTTGCAAGCGCTTTCACATTAGATATCGCAGTTCCCGACTTTTAATGGTGGAAAACACTACATCTCACTAAGTGACATTGTTTAATGCGGTTTTACGACGGTTCATACCTTAACCTAACTTAAGATTCGCACTTGTATTGAAAAATGCTTTATTACACTGTTTCGTTCACAATTACGATATTTGCATAACCTCACAGTTTTTCACCAACTTATTGCAGTACAGAACGCTGTATCTCGCTAAATGACATTGTTCTTTAAGGTTTCACAATGCTTGCATGCGCTTTAACGAGAATATCACAATATAGCAGTTTCGCACTTGTTACGGTAGAACACGCAGTATTTGGCTTGTTCATGCCGTTTTGTGTGCTTTCACATTTCACCTATCGCAGTTTAATACTCGCAATAAAACAACACTATCTCGTTAGATGACGTCAATTTTGGTAGTTTCACGACGCTACCTAGCTTAAACTAACCTAACCTAACCTAACCTAACCTTCGCACTTCTATCGTTAGAAAACGTTTTACTCGCAACTTTACAATGTTTTCTACAAGATTAGGACGGTTTCATGCGCTTTCCTATTAGATATCGTAGTTCCCGACTTGTAATGTTGAAAAACACTACATCTAACTAAGTGACATTGTTTAATGCGGTTTTAGCGCGGTTCATATCTTAACCTAACCTAACCTAACCCAACCTAACCTAACCTTACTTAACCCAACCTAACCCAACCTAACCTAACCTAACCTAACCTTACCTAACATAACCTAACCTAACGACGTTTGCAAGCGCTTTCACATTAGATATCGCAGTTCCCGACTTGTAATGGTGAAAAACACTGCATCTCACTAAGTGACATTTTTTAATGCGGTTTTACGACATTTCATATCTTAACCTAACCTAACATTCGTACTTGTATTGAAAAACGCTCTATTACACTGTTTCGTTCACAATTACGATATTTGCATAACCTCACAGTTTTTCACCAACTTATTGCAGTACAGAACGCTGTCTCTCGCTAAATGACACCATTCTTTAAGGTTTCATGATGCTTGCATGCGCTTTAACGAGAATATCACAACATAGCAGTTTCGCACTTGTAACGGTACAACACGCAGTATTTGGCTTGTTCATGACGTTTTGTGTGCTTTCACAACATTTCACCTATCGCAGTTTCGTACTCGCAATAAAACAACACTATCTCGTTAGATGACGTCGTTTTTGGTGGTTTCACGACGCTACCTAGCTTAAACTAACATAACTAAACCTAACATAACCTTCGGACTTCTATCGTTAGAAAACGTTTTACTCGCTACTTTACATTGCTTTCTACAACATTACGACGGTTTCAAGCGCTTTCACATTAGATATCGCAGTTCCCAACTTGTAAAGGAGAAAAACACTGCATCTCACTAAGTGACATTGTTTAACGCGGTTTTACGACGGTTCATACCTTAACCTAACGTAACCTAACCTAACCTAACCTAACCTTACCTAACCTAACCTAACCTAACCTAACCCAACCCAACCCAACCTAACCTAACCTAACCTAACCTAAACTAACCTAACCCAACCTAACCTAACCTAACCTAACCTAACCTAACCCAACCTAACCCAACCCAACCCAACCTAACCTAACCTAAGCTAACCTAACCTAACGTAACCTAACCTAACCTAACCTAACCTAACCCAACGTAACCTAACCTAACCTAACCTAACTCAACTCAACCCAACCTAACCTAATCTAACCTAACCTAACCTAACCTAACCAAACCTAACCTAACCTAACCTAACCTAACCTAACCTAACGACGGTTGCAAGCGCTTTCACATTAGATATCGCAGTTCCCGACTTGTAATGGTGAAAAACACTGCGTCTCACTAAGTGACATTGTTTAATGCGGTTTTACGACGGTTCATATCTTAACCTAACCGAACATTCGCACTTGTATCTAAAAACGCTCTATTACACTGTTTCGTTCACAATTACGATATTTGCATGACCTCACAGTTTTTCACCAACTTATTACAGTACAGAACGCTGTCTCTCGCTAAATGACATCATTCTTTAAGGTTTCACGATGCTTGCATCCGCTTTAACGAGAATATCACAGCATAGCAGTTTCGCACTTGTAACGGTACAACACGCAGTATTTGGCTTGTTCACGACGTTTTGTGTGCTTTCACAACATTTCACCTATCGCAGTTTAATACTCGCAATAAAACAACACTATCTCGTTAGATGACGTCGTTTTTGGTAGTTTCACGACGCTACCTAGCTCAAACTAACCTAACCTTCGCACTTCTATTGTTAGAAAACGTTTTATTCGCTACTTTACTATGTTTTCTACAAGATTACGACGGTTTCATGCGCTTTCACATTGGATATCGCAGTTCCCGACTTGTAATGGTGAAAAACACAGCATCTCACTAAGTGACATTGTTTAATGCGGTTTTAGCGCGGTTCATATCTTAACCTAACCTAACCTAACCTAGCCTAACCCAACCTAACCTAACCTTACTTAACCTACCCTAACCCAATCTAACCTAACCTAACCTAACCAAACCTTACCTAACATAACCTAACCTAACCTAACCTAACCAAACCTAACCTAACCTAACCTAACGTAACCTAACCTAACCTAACCTAACCTAACCTAACGACGTTTGCAAGCGCTTTCACATTAGATATCGCAGTTCCCGACTTGTAATGGTGAAAAACACTGCTGCTCACAAAGTGACATTAATTAATGCGGTTTTGCGACGGTTCATATCTTAACCGGACTTAAGATTCGCACTTGTATTGAAAAACGCTCTATTACACTGTTTCGTTCACAATTACGATATTTGCATAACCTCACAGTTTTTCACCAACTTATTGCAGTACAGAACGCTGTATCTCGCTAAATGACTTCGTTCTTTAAGGTTTCACGATGCTTGCATGCGCTTTAACGAGAATATCACATTATAGCAGTTTCGCACTTGTAACGGTACAACACGCAGTATCTGGCTTGTTCATGCCGTTTTGTGTGCTTTCACAACATTTCACCTATTGCAATTTCGTACATGCAATAAAACAACACTATCTCGTTAGATGACGTCCGTTTTGGTGGTCTCACGACGCTACCTAGCTTTAACATAATTCAACCTAACCTAATCTTCGCACTTCTATCGTTAGAAAACGTTTTACTCGCTACTTTACAATGCTCTCTACAACATTACGACGGTTTCATGCACTTTCACATTAAATATCGCAGTTCCCGACTTGTAATGGTGAAAAAACCTGCATCTCACAAAGTGACATTGTTCAATGCGGTTTTACGACGGTTCATATCTTAACCTAACCTAACATTCGCGCTTGTATCTTAAAACGCTCTATTACACTGTTTCGTTCAAAATTACGATATTTGCACGACCTCACAGTTTTTCACCAACTTATTACAGTACAGAACGCTGTCTCTCGCTAAATGACATTGTTCTTTAAGGTTTCACGATGCTTGCATGCGCTTTAACGAGAATATCACAACATAGCAGTTTCGCACTTGTAACGGTACAACACGCAGTATTTGGCTTGTTCATGACGTTTTGTGTGCTTTCACAACATTTCACCTATCGCAGTTTCGTACTCGCAATAAAACAACACTATCTCGTTAGATGACGTCGTTTTTGGTGGTTTCACGACGCTACCTAGCTTAAACTAACCTAACCTAACCTAACCTTCGCACTTCTATCGTTAGAAAACGTTTTATTCGCTACTTTACAATGTTTTCACCAAGATTACGACGGTTTCATGCGCTTTCACATTAGATATCGCAGTTTTTGACTTGTTATGGTGAAAAACACAGCATCTCATTGACATTGTTTAATGCGGTTTTAGCGCGGTTCATATCTTAACCTAACCTAACCTAACCTAATTTAACCTAACCTAACCTTACCTAACCTAACCTAACCGAACGTAACCTAACTTAACCTAACCTAACCTAACCTAACCTAACGACGTTTGCAAGCGCTTTCACATTAGATATCGCAGTTCCCCACTTGTAACGGTGAAAAACACTGCATCTCACTTAGTGACATTGTTTCATGCGGTTTTACGACGGTTCATATCTTAACCGAACCTAACGTTCGCACTTGTATCTAAAAAGGCTCTATCACACTGTTTCGTTCACATTTAAGATATTTGCATGACCTCACAGTTTTTCTCCAACTTATTACAGTACAGAACGCTGTATATTGCTAAATGACATCATTCTTTAAGGTTTCACGATGCTTGCATGCGCTTTAACGAGAATATCACAACATAGCAGTTTCGCACTTGTAACGGTACAAGACGCAGTATCTGGCTTGTTCATGCCGTTTTGTGTGCTTTCACAACATTTCACCTATTGCAATTTCGTACATGCAATAAAACAACACTATCTCGTTAGATGACGTCCTTTTTGGTGGTCTCACGACGCTACCTAGCTTAAACTAACATAACTCAACCTAATATAACCTTCGCACTTCTATCGTTAGAAAACATTTTACTCGCTACTTTACAATGCTCTCTACAACATTACGACGGTTTCATGCACTTTCACATTAGATATCGTAGTTCCCGACTTGTAATGGTGAAATAACCTGCATCTCACAAAGTGACATTGTTCAATGCGGTTTTACGACGGTTCATATCTTAACCTAACCTAACATTCGCGCTTGTATCTCAAAACGTCCTATTACACTGTTTCGTTCACAATTACGATATTTGCATGACCTCACAGTTTTTCACCAATTTATTACAGTACAGAACGCTGTCTCTCGCTAAATGACATCATTCTTTAAGGTTTCACGATGCTTGCATGCGCTTTAACGAGAATATCACAACATAGCAGTTTCGCCCTTGTAACGGTACAACACGCAGTATCTCGCTAGTTCATGCCATTTTGTGTGCTATCACAATATTTCACCTATCGCAGTTTCGTACTCGCAATAAAACAACACTATCTCGTTAGATGACATCGTTTTTGGTGGTTTCACGACGCTACCTAGCTCAAACTAACCTAACCTTCGCACTTCTATCGTTAGAAAACGTTTTATTCGCTACTTTACAATGTTTTCTACAAGATTACGACGGTTTCATGCGCTTTCACATTAGATATCGCAGTTCCCCACTTGTAATGGTGAAAAACACAGCATCTCACTAAGTGACATTGTTTAATGCGGTTTTAGCGCGGTTCATATCTTAACCTAACCTAACCTAACCTAACCTTACCCAACCTAACCTAACCTTACTTAACCTACCCTAACCCAACCTAACCTAACCTAACCTAACCAAACCTTACCTAACATAACCTAACCTAACCTAACCTAACCAAACCTAACCTAACCTAACCTAACGTAACCTAACCTAACCTAACCTAACCTAACCTAACGACGTTTGCAAGCGCTTTCACATTAGATATCGCAGTTCCCGACTTTTAATGGTGGAAAACACTACATCTCACTAAGTGACATTGTTTAATGCGGTTTTACGACGGTTCATACCTTAACCTAACTTAAGATTCGCACTTGTATTGAAAAACGCTCTATTACACTGTTTCGTTCACAATTACGATATTTGCATAACCTCACAGTTTTTCACCAACTTATTGCAGTACAGAACGCTGTATCTCGCTAAATGACATTGTTCTTTAAGGTTTCACGATGCTTGCATGCGCTTTAACGAGAATATCACAATATAGCAGTTTCGCACTTGTAACGGTAGAACACGCAGTATTTGGTTTGTTCATGCCGTTTTGTGTGCTTTCACAACATTTCACCTATCGCAGTTTAATACTCGCAATAAAACAACACTATCTCGTTAGATGACGTCGTTTTTGGTAGTTTCACGACGCTACCTAGCTTAAACTAACCTAACCTAACCTAACCTTCGCACTTCTATCGTTAGAAAACGTTTTACTCGCAACTTTACAATGTTTTCTACAAGATTACGACGGTTTCATGCGCTTTCCTATTAGATATCGTAGTTCCCGACTTGTAATGTTGAAAAACACTACATCTAACTAAGTGACATTGTTTAATGCGGTTTTAGCGCGGTTCATATCTTAACCTAACCTAACCTAACCCAACCTAACCTAACCTTACTTAACCCAACCTAACCCAACCTAACCTAACCTAACCTAACCTTACCTAACATAACCTAACCTAACCTAACCTAACCAAACCTAACCTAACCTAACCTAACGTAACCTAACCTAACCTAACCTAACCTAACCTAACGACCTTTGCAAGCGCTTTCACATTAGATATCGCAGTTCCCGACATTTAATGGTGAAAAACTGCATCTCACTAAGTGACATTGTTTAATGCGGTTTTACGACGGTTCATATCTTAACCTAACCGAACATTCGCACTTGTATCTAAAAACGCTCTATTACACTGTTTCGTTCACAATTACGATATTTGCTTGACCTCACAGTTTCTCACCAACTTATTACAATACAGAACGCTGTATCTCGCTAAATGACATCGTTCTTTAGGGTTTCACGATACTTGCATGCGCTTTAACGGGAATATCACAATAAAGCAGTTTCGCACTTGTAACGGCACAAGACGCAGTATCTGGCTAAGTCATGCCATTTTGTGTGCTTTCACAATATTTCACCTATCGCAGTTTCGTACTCGCAATAAAACAACACTATCTCGTTAGATGACATCGTTTTTGGTGGTTTCACGACGCTACCTAGCTCAAACTAACCTAACCTTCGCACTTCTATCGTTAGAAAACGTTTTATTCGCTACTTTACAATGTTTTCTACGAGATTACGACGGTTTCATGCGCTTTCACATTAGATATCGCAGTTCCCGACATTTAATGGTGAAAAACACTGCATCTCACTAAGTGACATTGTTTAATGCGGTTTTACGACGGTTCATATCTTAACCTAACCGAACATTCGCACTTGTATCTAAAAACGCTCTATTACACTGTTTCGTTCACAATTACGATATTTTCTTGACCTCACAGTTTCTCACCAACTTATTACAATACAGAACGCTGTATCTCGCTAAATGACGTCGTTCTTTAAGGTTTCACGATGCTTGCATGCGCTTTAACGAGAATATCACAACATAGCAGTTTCGCACTTGTAACGGTACAACACGCAGTATTTGGCTTGTTCATGACGTTTTGTGTGCTTTCACAACACAGTTTCGTACTCGCAATAAAACAACACTATCTCGTTAGATGACGCCGTTTTTGGTGGTTTCACGACGCTACCTAGCTTAAACTAACCTAACCTAACCTAACCTTCGCACTTCTATCGTTAGAAAACGTTTTATTCGCTACTTTACAATGTTTTCACCAAGATTACGACGGTTTCATGCGCTTTCACATTAGATATCGCAGTTTTTGACTTGTTATGGTGAAAAACACAGCATCTCATTGACATTGTTTAATGCGGTTTTAGCGCGGTTCATATCTTAACCTAACCTAACCTAACCTAACCTAATTTAACCTAACCTAACCTTACCTAACCTAACCGAACGTAACCTAACTTAACCTAACCTAACCTAACCTAACGACGTTTGCAAGCGCTTTCACATTAGATATTGCAGTTCCCCACTTGTAACGGTGAAAAACACTGCATCTCACTTAGTGACATTGTTTCATGCGGTTTTACGACGGTTCATATCTTAACCGAACCTAAAGTTCGCACTTGTATGTAAAAACGCTCTATCACACTGTTTCGTTCACATTTAAGATATTTGCATGACCTCACAGTTTTTCTCCAACTTATTACAGTACAGAACGCTGTATATCGCTAAATGACATCATTCTTTAAGGTTTCACGATGCTTGCATGCGCTTTAACGAGAATATCACAACATAGCAGTTTCGCACTTGTAACGGTACAAGACGCAGTATCTGGCTTGTTCATGCCGTTTTGTGTGCTTTCACAACATTTCACCTATTGCAATTTCGTACATGCAATAAAACAACACTATCTCGTTAGATGACGTCCTTTTTGGTGGTCTCACGACGCTACCTAGCTTAAACTAACATAACTCAACCTAATATAACCTTCGCACTTCTATCGTTAGAAAACATTTTACTCGCTACTTTACAATGCTCTCTACAACATTACGACGGTTTCATGCACTTTCACATTAGATATCGCAGTTCCCGACTTGTAATGGTGAAATAACCTGCATCTCACAAAGTGACATTGTTCAATGCGGTTTTACGACGGTTCATATCTTAACCTAACCTAACATTCGCGCTTGTATCTCAAAACGCCCTATTACACTGTTTCGTTCACAATTACGATATTTGCATGACCTCACAGTTTTTCACCAACTTATTACAGTACAGAACGCTGTCTCTCGCTAAATGACATCATTCTTTAAGGTTTCACGATGCTTGCATGCGCTTTAACGAGAATATCACAACATAGCAGTTTCGCCCTTGTAACGGTACAACATGCAGTATCTCGCTAGTTCATGCCTTTTTGTGTGCTTTCACAATATTTCACCTATCGCAGTTTCGTACTCGCAATAAAACAACACTATCTCGTTAGATGACATCGTTTTTGGTGGTTTCACGACGCTACCTAGCTCAAACTAACCTAACCTTCGCACTTCTATCGTTAGAAAACGTTTTACTCGCAACTTTACAATGTTTTCTACAAGATTACGACGGTTTCATGCGCTTTCCTATTAGATATCGCAGTTCCCCACTTGTAATGGTGAAAAACACAGCATCTCACTAAGTGACATTGTTTAATGCGGTTTTAGCGCGGTTCATATCTTAACCTAACCTAACCTAACCTAACCTAACCCAACCTAACCTAACCTTACTTAACCTACCTAACCCAACCTAACCTAACCTAACCTAACCAAACCTTACCTAACATAACCTAACCTAACCTAACCTAACCAAACCTAACCTAACCTAACCTAACGTAACCTAACCTAACCTAACCTAACCTAACCTAACGACGTTTGCAAGCGCTTTCACATTAGATATCGCAGTTCCCGACATTTAATGGTGAAAAACACTGCATCTCACTAAGTGACATTGTTTAATGCGGTTTTACGACGGTTCATATCTTAACCTAACCGAACATTCGCACTTGTATCTAAAAACGCTCTATTACACTGTTTCGTTCACAATTACGATATTTGCTTGACCTCACAGTTTCTCACCAACTTATTACAATACAGAACGCTGTATCTCGCTAAATGACATCGTTCTTTAGGGTTTCACGATACTTGCATGCGCTTTAACGAGAATATCACAATAAAGCAGTTTCGCACTTGTAACGGCACAAGACGCAGTATCTGGCTAGTTCATGCCATTTTGTGTGCTTTCACAATATTTCACCTATCGCAGTTTCGTACTCGCAATAAAACAACACTATCTCGTTAGATGACATCGTTTTTGGTGGTTTCACGACGCTACCTAGCTCAAACTAACCTAACCTTCGCACTTCTATCGTTAGAAAACGTTTTATTCGCTACTTTACAATGTTTTCTACAAGATTACGACGGTTTCATGAGCTTTCACATTAGATATCGCAGTTCCCGACATTTAATGGTGAAAAACACTGCATCTCACTAAGTGACATTGTTTAATGCGGTTTTACGACGGTTCATATCTTAACCTAACCGAACATTCGCACTTGTATCTAAAAACGCTCTATTACACTGTTTCGTTCACAATTACGATATTTGCTTGACCTCACAGTTTCTCACCAACTTATTACAATACAGAACGCTGTATCTCGCTAAATGACATCGTTCTTTAAGGTTTCACGATGCTTGCATGCGCTTTAACGAGAATATCACAACATAGCAGTTTCGCACTTGTAACGGTACAACACGCAGTATTTGGCTTGTTCATGACGTTTTGTGTGCTTTCACAACATTTCACCTATCGCAGTTTCGTACTCGCAATAAAACAACACTATCTCGTTAGATGACGTCGTTTTTGGTGGTTTCACGACGCTACCTAGCTTAAACTAACCTAACCTAACCTAACCTTCGCACTTCTATCGTTAGAAAACGTTTTATTCGCTACTTTACAATGTTTTCACCAAGATTACGACGGTTTCATGCACTTTCACATTAGATATCGCAGTTTTTGACTTGTTATGGTGAAAAACACAGCATCTCATTGACATTGTTTAATGCGGTTTTAGCGCGGTTCATATCTTAACCTAACCTAAACTAACCTAACCTAATTTAACCTAACCTAACCTTACCTAACCTAACCTGACCGAACGTAACCTAACTTAACCTAACCTAACCTAACCTAACCTAACGACGTTTGCAAGCGCTTTCACATTAGATATCGCAGTTCCCCACTTGTAACGGTGAAAAACACTGCATCTCACTTAGTGACATTGTTTCATGCGGTTTTACGACGGTTCATATCTTGACCTAACCTAACATTCGCGCTTGTATCTCAAAACGCTCTATTACACTGTTTCGTTCACAATTACGATATTTGCATGACCTCACAGTTTTTCACCAACTTATTACAGTACAGAACGCTGTCTCTCGCTAAATGACATCATTCTTTAAGGTTTCATGATGCTTGCATGCGCTTTAACGAGAATATCACAACATAGCAGTTTCGCACTTGTAACGGTACAACACGCAGTATTTGGCTTGTTCATGACGTTTTGTGTGCTTTCACAACATTTCACCTATCGCAGTTTCGTACTCGCAATAAAACAACACTATCTCGTTAGATGACGTCGTTTTTGGTGGTTTCACGACGCTACCTAGCTTAAACTAACATAACTCAACCTAACATAACCTTCGGACTTCTATCGTTAGAAAACGTTTTACTCGCTACTTTACATTGCTTTCTACAACATTACGACGGTTTCAAGCGCTTTCACATTAGATATCGCAGTTCCCAACTTGTAAAGGTGAAAAACACTGCATCTCACTAAGTGACATTGTTTAACGCGGTTTTACGACGGTTCATACCTTAACCTAACGTAACCTAACCTAACCTAACCTAACCTTACCTAACCTAACCTAACCTAACCTAACCCAACCCAACCCAACCTAACCTAACCTAACCTAACCTAAACTAACCTAACCCAACCTAACCTAACCTAACCCAACCTAACCCAACCCAACCCAACCTAACCTAACCTAAGCTAACCTAACCTAACCTAACAAACCTAACCTAACCTAACCTAACCTAACGTAACCTAACCTAACCTAACCTATTCTAACGTAACCTTACCTTACCTGATCTAACCTAACCTAACGTAACCTAACCTAACGTAACCAAACCTAACCCAACCCAACCAAACCCAACAACACCCACCCCAACCTAACGTAACCTAACCAAATTATCCTTACCTAACCTAACCAAATTATCCTTACCTAACCTAACCTAACCTAACCTAACGTAACCTAACCTAACCTAACGTAACCTAACCTAACCTAACCCAACGTAACCTAACCTAACCTAACTCAACTCAACTCAACCTAACCTAACCTAACCTAACCTAACCTAACCTAACCAAACCTAACCTAACCTAACCAAACCTAACCTAACCTAACCTAACCTAACCTAACCTAACGACGGTTGCAAGCGCTTTCACATTAGATATCGCAGTTCCCGACTTGTAATGGTGAAAAACACTGCATCTCACTAAGTGACATTGTTTAATGCGGTTTTACGACGGTTCATATCTTAACCTAACCGAACATTCGCACTTGTATCTAAAAACGCTCTATTACACTGTTTCGTTCACAATTACGATATTTGCATGACCTCACAGTTTTTCACCAACTTATTACAGTACAGAACGCTGTCTCTCGCTAAATGACATCATTCTTTAAGGTTTCACGATGCTTGCATGCGCTTTAACGAGAATATCACAGCATAGCAGTTTCACACTTGTAACGGTACAACACGCAGTATTTGGCTTGTTCACGACGTTTTGTGTGCTTT
Source organism: Rhipicephalus microplus (assembly GCF_043290135.1). NCBI lineage: Eukaryota > Metazoa > Arthropoda > Arachnida > Ixodida > Ixodidae > Rhipicephalus > Rhipicephalus microplus. The sequence continues at coordinate 5,095,006 of NW_027464606.1, read as the reverse complement.
CACAACATTTCACCTATCGCAGTTTAATACTCGCAATAAAACAACACTATCTCTTTAGATGACGTCGTTTTTGGTAGTTTCACGACGCTACCTAGCTCAAACTAACCTAACCTTCGCACTTCTATTGTTAGAAAACGTTTTATTCGCTACTTTACTATGTTTTCTACAAGATTACGACGGTTTCATGCGCTTTCACATTAGATATCGCAGTTCCCGACTTGTAATGGTGAAAAACACAGCATCTCACTAAGTGACATTGTTTAATGCGGTTTTAGCGCGGTTCATATCTTAACCTAACCTAACCTAACCTAGCCTAACCCAACCTAACCTAACCTTACTTAACCTACCCTCACCCAACCTAACCTAAGCTAACCTAACCAAACCTTACCTAACCTAACCTAACCTAACCTAACCTAACCTAACCTAACCTAACGTAACCTAACCTAACCTAACCTAACCTAACGACGTTTGCAAGCGCTTTCACATTAGATATCGCAGTTCCCGACTTGTAATGGTGAAAAACACTGCTGCTCACTAAGTGACATTGTTTAATGCGGTTTTGCGACGGTTCATATCTTAACCGGACTTAAGATTCGCACTTGTATTGAAAAACGCTCTATTACACTGTTTCGTTCACAATTACGATATTTGCATAACCTCACAGTTTTTCACCAACTTATTGCAGTACAGAACGCTGTATCTCGCTAAATGACTTCGTTCTTTAAGGTTTCACGATGCTTGCATGCGCTTTAACGAGAATATCACATTATAGCAGTTTCGCACTTGTAACGGTACAACACGCAGTATCTGGCTTGTTCATGCCGTTTTGTGTGCTTTCACATTTCACCTATTGCAATTTCGTACATGCAATAAAACAACACTATCTCGTTAGATGACGTCCTTTTTGGTGGTCTCACGACGCTACCTAGCTTTAACATAATTCAACCTAACCTAATCTTCGCACTTCTATCGTTAGAAAACGTTTTACTTGCTACTTTACAATGCTCTCTACAACATTACGACGGTTTCATGCACTTTCACATTAGATATCGCAGTTCCCGACTTGTAATGGTGAAAAAACCTGCATCTCACAAAGTGACATTGTTCAATGCGGTTTTACGACGGTTCATATCTTAACCTAACCTAACATTCGCGCTTGTATCTCAAAACGCTCTATTACACTGTTTCGTTCACAATTACGATATTTGCATGACCTCACAGTTTTTCACCAACTTATTACAGTACAGAACGCTGTCTCTCGCTAAATGACATTGTTCTTTAAGGTTTCACGATGCTTGCATGCGCTTTAACGAGAATATCACAACATAGCAGTTTCGCACTTGTAACGGTACAACACGCAGTATTTGGCTTGTTCATGACGTTTTGTGTGCTTTCACAACATTTCACCTATCGCAGTTTCGTACTCGCAATAAAACAACACTATCTCGTTAGATGACGTCGTTTTTGGTGGTTTCACGACGCTACCTAGCTTAAACTAACCTAACCTAACCTAACCTTCGCTTTTCTATCGTTAGAAAACGTTTTATTCGCTACTTTACAATGTTTTCACCAAGATTACGACGGTTTCATGCGCTTTCACATTAGATATCGCAGTTTTTGACTTGTTATGGTGAAAAACACAGCATCTCATTGACATTGTTTAATGCGGTTTTAGCGCGGTTCATATCTTAACCTGACCTAACCTAACCTAACCTAATTTAACCTAACCTAACCTTACCTAACCTAACCTAACCGAACGTAACCTAACTTAACCTAACCTAACCTAACCTAACCTAACGACGTTTGCAAGCGCTTTCACATTAGATATCGCAGTTCCCCACTTGTAACGGTGAAATACACTGCATCTCACTTAGTGACATTGTTTCATGCGGTTTTACGACGGTTCATATCTTAACCGAACCTAACGTTCGCACTTGTATCTAAAAACGCTCTATCACACTGTTTCGTTCACATTTAAGATATTTGCATGACCTCACAGTTTTTCTCCAACTTATTACAGTACAGAACGCTGTATATCGCTAAATGACATCATTCTTTAAGGTTTCACGATGCTTACATGCGCTTTAACGAGAATATCACAACATAGCAGTTTCGCACTTGTAACGGTACAAGACGCAGTATCTGGCTTGTTCATGCCGTTTTGTGTGCTTTCACAACATTTCACCTATTGCAATTTCGTACATGCAATAAAACAACACTATCTCGTTAGATGACGTCCTTTTTGGTGGTCTCACGACGCTACCTAGCTTAAACTAACATAACTCAACCTAATATAACCTTCGCACTTCTATCGTTAGAAAACATTTTACTCGCTACTTTACAATGCTCTCTACAACATTACGACGGTTTCATGCACTTTCACATTAGATATCGCAGTTCCCGACTTGTAATGGTGAAAAAACCTGCATCTCACAATGTGACATTGTTCAATGCGGTTTTACGATGGTTCATATCTTAACCTAACCTAACATTCGCGCTTGTATCTCAAAACGCCCTAGTACACTGTTTCGTTCACAATTACGATATTTGCATGACCTCACAGTTTTTCACCAACTTATTACAGTACAGAACGCTGTCTCTCGCTAAATGACATCATTCTTTAAGGTTTCACGATGCTTGCATGCGCTTTAACGAGAATATCACAACATAGCAGTTTCGCCCTTGTAACGGTACAACACGCAGTATCTCGCTAGTTCATGCCATTTTGTGTGCTTTCACAATATTTCATTTATCGCAGTTTCGTACTCGCAATAAAACAACACTATCTCGTTAGATGACATCGTTTTTGGTGGTTTCACGACGCTACCTAGCTCAAACTAACCTAACCTTCGCACTTCTATCGTTAGAAAACGTTTTATTCGCTACTTTACAATGTTTTCTACAAGATTACGACGGTTTCATGCGCTTTCACATTAGATATCGCAGTTCCCCACTTGTAATGGTGAAAAACACAGCATCTCACTAAGTGACATTGTTTAATGCGGTTTTAGCGCGGTTCATATCTTAACCTAACCTAACCTAACCTAACCTAACCTAACCCAACCTAACCTAACCTTACTTAACCTACCCTAACCCAACCTAACCTAACCTAACCTAACCAAACCTTACCTAACATAACCTAACCTAACCTAACCTAACCAAACCTAACCTAACCTAACCTAACGTAACCTAACCTAACCTAACCTAACGACGTTTGCAAGCGCTTTCACATTAGATATCGCAGTTCCCGACTTTTAATGGTGGAAAACACTACATCTCACTAAGTGACATTGTTTAATGCGGTTTTACGACGGTTCATACCTTAACCTAACTTAAGAGTCGCACTTGTATTGAAAAACGCTCTATTACACTGTTTCGTTCACAATTACGATATTTGCATAACCTCACAGTTTTTCACCAACTTATTGCAGTACAGAACGCTGTATCTCGCTAAATGACATTGTTCTTTAAGGTTTCACGATGCTTGCATGCGCTTTAACGAGAATATCACAATATAGCAGTTTCGCACTTGTAACGGTAGAACACGCAGTATTTGGTTTGTTCATGCCGTTTTGTGTGCTTTCACAACATTTCACCTATCGCAGTTTAATACTCGCAATAAAACAACACTATCTCGTTAGATGACGTCGTTTTTGGTAGTTTCACGACGCTACCTATCTTAAACTAACCTAACCTAACCTAACCTTCGCACTTCTATCGTTAGAAAACGTTTTACTCGCAACTTTACAATGTTTTCTACAAGATTACGACGGTTTCATGCGCTTTCCTATTAGATATCGTAGTACCCGACTTGTAATGTTGAAAAACACTACATCTAAGTGACATTGTTTAATGCGGTTTTAGCGCGGTTCATATCTTAACCTAACCTAACGTCCCCCAACCTAACCTAACCTTACTTAACCCAACCTAACCCAACCTAACCTAACCTAACCTAACCTTACCTAACATAACCTAACCTAACCTAACCTAACCAAACCTAACCTAACCTAACCTAACGTAACCTAACCTAACCTAACCTAACCTAACCTAACGACGTTTGCAAGCGCTTTCACATTAGATATCGCAGTTCCCGACATTTAATGGTGAAAAACACTGCATCTCACTAAGTGACATTGTTTAATGCGGTTTTACGACGGTTCATATCTTAACCTAACCGAACATTCGCACTTGTATCTAAAAACGCTCTATTACACTGTTTCGTTCACAATTACGATATTTGCTTGACCTCACAGTTTCTCACCAACTTATTACAATACAGAACGCTGTATCTCGCTAAATGACATCGTTCTTTAAGGTTTCACGATGCTTGCATGCGCTTTAACGAGAATATCACAACATAGCAGTTTCGCACTTGTAACGGTACAAGACGCAGTATCTGGCTTGTTCATGCCGTTTTGTGTGCTTTCACAACATTTCACCTATTGCAATTTCGTACATGCAATAAAACAACACTATCTCGTTAGATGACGTCGTTTTTGGTGGTCTCACGACGCTACCTAGCTTAAACTAACATAACTCAACCTAATATAACCTTCGCACTTCTATCGTTAGAAAACATTTTACTCGCTACTTTACAATGCTCTCTACAACATTACGACGGTTTCATGCACTTTCACATTAGATATCGCAGTTCCCGACTTGTAATGGTGAAATAACCTGCATCTCACAAAGTGACATTGTTCAATGCGGTTTCACGACGGTTCATATCTTAACCTAACCTAACATTCGCGCTTGTATCTCAAAACGCCCTATTACACTGTTTCGTTCACAATTACGATATTTGCATGACCTCACAGTTTTTCACCAACTTATTACAGTACAGAACGCTGTCTCTCGCTAAATGACATCATTCTTTAAGGTTTCACGATGCTTGCATGCGCTTTAACGAGAATATCACAACATAGCAGTTTCGCGCTTGTAACGGTACAACACGCAGTATCTCGCTAGTTCATGCCATTTTGTGTGCTTTCACAATATTTCATCTATCGCAGTTTCGTACTCGCAATAAAACAACACTATCTCGTTAGATGACATCGTTTTTGGTGGTTTCACGACGCTACCTAGCTCAAACTAACCTAACCTTCGCACTTCTATCGTTAGAAAACGTTTTATTCGCTACTTTACAATGTTTTCTACAAGATTACGACGGTTTCATGCGCTTTCACATTAGATATCGCAGTTCCCCACTTGTAATGGTGAAAAACACAGCATCTCACTAAGTGACATTGTTTAATGCGGTTTTAGCGCGGTTCATATCTTAACCTAACCTAACCTAACCTAACCTAACCTAACCCAACCTAACCTAACCTTACTTAACCTACCCTAACGCAACCTAACCTAACCTAACCTAACCAAACCTTACCTAACATAACCTAACCTAACCTAACCTAACCAAACCTAACCTAACCTAACCTAACGTAACCTAACCTAACCTAACCTAACGACGTTTGCAAGCGCTTTCACATTAGATATCGCAGTTCCCGACTTTTAATGGTGGAAAACACTACATCTAGCTAAGTGACATTGTTTAATGCGGTTTTACGACGGTTCATACCTTAACCTAACTTAAGATTCGCACTTGTATTGAAAAATGCTTTATTACACTGTTTCGTTCACAATTACGATATTTGCATAACCTCACAGTTTTTCACCAACTTATTGCAGTACAGAACGCTGTATCTCGCTAAATGACATTGTTCTTTAAGGTTTCACGATGCTTGCATGCGCTTTAACGAGAATATCACAATATAGCAGTTTCGCACTTGTAACGGTAGAACACGCAGTATTTGGCTTGTTCATGCCGTTTTGTGTGCTTTCACAACATTTCACCTATCGCAGTTTCGTACTCGCAATAAAACAACACTATCTCGTTAGATGACGTCGTTTTTGGTTGTTTCACGACGCTACCTAGCTTAAACTAACCTAACCTAACCTAACCTTCGCACTTCTATCGTTAGAAAACGTTTTACTCGCAACTTTACAATGTTTTCTACAAGATTACGACGGTTTCATGCGCTTTCCTATTAGATATCGTAGTTCCCGACTTGTAATGTTGAAAAACACTACATCTAACTAAGTGACATTGTTTAATGCGGTTTTAGCGCGGTTCATATCTTAACCTAACCTAACCTAACCCAACCTAACCTAACCTTACTTAACCCAACCTAACCCAACCTAACCTAACCTAACCTAACCTTACCTAACATAACCTAACCTAATGACGTTTGCAAGCGCTTTCACATTAGATATCGCAGTTCCCGACTTGTAATGGTGAAAAACACTGCATCTCACTAAGTGACATTGTTTAATGCAGTTTTACGACATTTCATATCTTAACCTAACCTAACATTCGTACTTGTATTGAAAAACGCTCTATTACACTGTTTCGTTCACAATTACGATATTTGCATAACCTCACAGTTTTTCACCAACTTATTGCAGTACAGAACGCTGTCTCTCGCTAAATGACATCATTCTTTAAGGTTTCATGATGCTTGCATGCGCTTTAACGAGAATATCACAACATAGCAGTTTCGCACTTGTAACGGTACAACACGCAGTATTTGGCTTGTTCATGACGTTTTGTGTGCTTTCACAACATTTCACCTATCGCAGTTTCGTACTCGCAATAAAACAACACTATCTCGTAAGATGACGTCGTTTTTGGTGGTTTCACGACGCTACCTAGCTTAAACTAACATAACTCAACCCAACATAACCTTCGGACTTCTATCGTTAGAAAACGTTTTACTCGCTACTTTACATTGCTTTCTACAACATTACGACGGTTTCAAGCGCTTTCACATTAGATATCGCAGTTCCCAACTTGTAAAGGTGAAAAACACTGCATCTCACTAAGTGACATTGTTTAACGCGGTTTTACGACGGTTCATACCTTAACCTAACGTAACCTAACCTAACCTAACCTTACCTAACCTAACCTAACCTAACCTAACCCAACCCAACCCAACCTAACCTAACCTAACCTAACCTAACCTAAACTAACCTAACCCAACCTAACCTAACCTAACCTAACCTAACCCAACCTAACCCAACCCAACCCAACCTAACCTAACCTAAGCTAACCTAACCTAACCTAACCAAACCTAACCTAACCTAACCTAACCTAACGTAACCTAACCTAACCTAACCTATTCTAACGTAACCTAACCTTACCTGATCTAACCTAACCTAACGTAACCTAACCTAACCTAACATAACCTAACGTAACCTAACCTAACCTAACGTAACCTAACCTAACCTAACCAAACCTAACCCAACCCAACCAAACCCAACAACACCCACCCCAACCTAACCTAACCTAACCTAACCATACCTAACCTAACCAAATTATCCTTACCTAACCTAACCAAATTATCCTTACCTAACCTAACCTAACCTAACCTAACGTAACCTAACCTAACCTAACGTAACCTTACCTAACCTAACCTAACCCAACGTAACCTAACCTAACCTAACCTAACTCAACTCAACCCAACCTAACCTAATCTAACCTAACCTAACCTAACCTAACCAAACCTAACCTAACCTAACCTAACCTAACCTAACCTAACCTAACCTAACGACGGTTGCAAGCGCTTTCACATTAGATATCGCAGTTCCCGACTTGTAATGGTGAAAAACACTGCATCTCACTAAGTGACATTGTTTAATGCGGTTTTACGACGGTTCATATCTTAACCTAACCTAACATTCGCGCTTGTATCTCAAAACGCTCTATTACACTGTTTCGTTCACAATTACGATATTTGCATGACGTCACAGTTTTTCACCAACTTATTACAGTACAGAACGCTGTCTCTCGCTAAATGACATTGTTCTTTAAGGTTTCACGATGCTTGCATGCGCTTTAACGAGAATATCACAACATAGCAGTTTCGCACTTGTAACGGTACAACACGCAGTATTTGGCTTGTTCATGACGTTTTGTGTGCTTTCAAAACATTTCACCTATCGCAGTTTCGTACTCGCAATAAAACAACACTATCTCGTTAGATGACGTCGTTTTTGGTGGTTTCACGACGCTACCTAGCTTAAACTAACCTAACCTAACCTAACCTTCGCTTTTCTATCGTTAGAAAACGTTTTATTCGCTACTTTACAATGTTTTCACCAAGATTACGACGGTTTCATGCGCTTTCACATTAGATATCGCAGTTTTTGACTTGTTATGGTGAAAAACACAGCATCTCATTGACATTGTTTAATGCGGTTTTAGCGCGGTTCATATCTTAACCTGACCTAACCTAACCTAACCTAATTTAACCTAACCTAACCTTACCTAACCTAACCTAACCGAACGTAACCTAACTTAACCTAACCTAACCTAACCTAACCTAACGACGTTTGCAAGCGCTTTCACATTAGATATCGCAGTTCCCCACTTGTAACGGTGAAAAACACTGCATCTCACTTAGTGACATTGTTTCATGCGGTTTTACGACGGTTCATATCTTAACCGAACCTAACGTTCGCACTTGTATCTAAAAACGCTCTATCACACTGTTTCGTTCACATTTAAGATATTTGCATGACCTCACAGTTTTTCTCCAACTTATTACAGTACAGAACGCTGTATATCGCTAAATGACATCATTCTTTAAGGTTTCACGATGCTTACATGCGCTTTAACGAGAATATCACAACATAGCAGTTTCGCACTTGTAACGGTACAAGACGCAGTATCTGGCTTGTTCATGCCGTTTTGTGTGCTTTCACAACATTTCACCTATTGCAATTTCGTACATGCAATAAAACAACACTATCTCGTTAGATGACGTCCTTTTTGGTGGTCTCACGACGCTACCTAGCTTAAACTAACAAAACTCAACCTAATATAACCTTCGCACTTCTATCGTTAGAAAACATTTTACTCGCTACTTTACAATGCTCTCTACAACATTACGACGGTTTCATGCACTTTCACATTAGATATCGCAGTTCCCGACTTGTAATGGTGAAATAACCTGCATCTCACAAAGTGACATTGTTCAATGCGGTTTCACGACGGTTCATATCTTAACCTAACCTAACATTCGCGCTTGTATCTCAAAACGCCCTATTACACTGTTTCGTTCACAATTACGATATTTGCATGACCTCACAGTTTTTCACCAACTTATTACAGTACAGAACGCTGTCTCTCGCTAAATGACATCATTCTTTAAGGTTTCACGATGCTTGCATGCGCTTTAACGAGAATATCACAACATAGCAGTTTCGCCCTTGTAACGGTACAACACGCAGTATCTCGCTAGTTCATGCCATTTTGTGTGCTTTCACAATATTTCATCTATCGCAGTTTCGTACTCGCAATAAAACAACACTATCTCGTTAGATGACATCGTTTTTGGTGGTTTCACGACGCTACCTAGCTCAAACTAACCTAACCTTCGCACTTCTATCGTTAGAAAACGTTTTATTCGCTACTTTACAATGTTTTATACAAGATTACGACGGTTTCATGCGCTTTCACATTAGATATCGCAGTTCCCCACTTGTAATGGTGAAAAACACAGCATCTCACTAAGTGACATTGTTTAATGCGGTTTTAGCGCGGTTCATATCTTAACCTAACCTAACCTAACCTAACCTAACCCAACCTAACCTAACCTTACTTAACCTACCCTAACCCAACCTAACCTAACCTAACCTAACCAAACCTTACCTAACATAACCTAACCTAACCTAACCTAACCAAACCTAACCTAACCTAACCTAACGTAACCTAACCTAACCTAACCTAACGACGTTTGCAAGCGCTTTCACATTAGATATCGCAGTTCCCGACTTTTAATGGTGGAAAACACTACATCTCACTAAGTGACATTGTTTAATGCGGTTTTACGACGGTTCATACCTTAACCTAACTTAAGATTCGCACTTGTATTGAAAAACGCTCTATTACACTGTTTCGTTCACAATTACGATATTTGCATAACCTCACAGTTTTTCACCAACTTATTGCAGTACAGAACGCTGTATCTCGCTAAATGACATTGTTCTTTAAGGTTTCACGATGCTTGCATGCGCTTTAACGAGAATATCACAATATAGCAGTTTCGCACTTGTAACGGTAAAACACGCAGTATTTGGCTTGTTCATGCCGTTTTGTGTGCTTTCACAACATTTCACCTATCGCAGTTTAATACTCGCAATAAAACAACACTATCTCGTTAGATGACGTCGTTTTTGGTAGTTTCACGACGCTACCTAGCTTAAACTAACCTAACCTAACCTAACCTTCGCACTTCTATCGTTAGAAAACGTTTTACTCGCAACTTTACAATGTTTTCTACAAGATTACGACGGTTTCATGCGCTTTCCTATTAGATATCGTAGTTCCTGACTTGTAATGTTGAAAAACACTACATCTAACTAAGTGACATTGTTTAATGCGGTTTTAGCGCGGTTCATATCTTAACCTAACCTAACGTAACCCAACCTAACCTAACCTTACTTAACCCAACCTAACCCAACCTAACCTAACCTACCTTACCTAACATAACCTAACCTAACCTAACCTAACCTAACCTAACCTAACCAAACCTAACCTAACCTAACCTAACGTAACCTAACCTAACCTAACCTAACCTAACCTAACCTAACCTAACGACGTTTGCAAGCGCTTTCACATTAGATATCGCAGTTCCCGACATTTAATGGTGAAAAACACTGCATCTCACTAAGTGACATTGTTTAATGCGGTTTTACGACGGTTCATATCTTAACCTAACCGAACATTCGCACTTGTATATAAAAACGCTCTATTACACTGTTTCGTTCACAATTACGATATTTGCTTGACCTCACAGTTTCTCACCAACTTATTACAATACAGAACGCTGTATCTCGCTAAATGACATCGTTCTTTAAGGTTTCACGATGCTTGCATGCGCTTTAACGAGAATATCACAACATAGCAGTTTCGCACTTGTAACGGTACAACACGCAGTATTTGGCTTGTTCATGACGTTTTGTGTGCTTTCACAACATTTCACCTATCGCAGTTTCGTACTCGCAATAAAACAACACTATCTCGTTAGATGACGTCGTTTTTGGTGGTTTCACGACGCTACCTAGCTTAAACTAACCTAACCTAACCTAACCTTCGCACTTCTATCGTTAGAAAACGTTTTATTCGCTACTTTACAATGTTTTCACCAAGATTACGACGGTTTCATGCGCTTTCACATTAGATATCGCAGTTTTTGACTTGTTATGGTGAAAAACACAGCATCTCATTGACATTGTTTAATGCGGTTTTAGCGCGGTTCATATCTTAACCTAACCTAACCTAAGCTAACCTAATTTAACCTAACCTAACCTTACCTAACCTAACCTAACCGAACGTAACCTAACTTAACCTAACCTAACCTAACCTAACCTAACGACGTTTGCAAGCGCTTTCACATTAGATATCGCAGTTCCCCACTTGTAACGGTGAAAAACACTGCATCTCACTTAGTGACATTGTTTCATGCGGTTTTACGACGGTTCATATCTTAACCGAACCTAACGTTCGCACTTGTATGTAAAAACGCTCTATCACACTGTTTCGTTCACATTTAAGATGTTTGCATGACCTCACAGTTTTTCTCCAACTTATTACAGTACAGAACGCTGTATATCGCTAAATGACATCATTCTTTAAGGTTTCACGATGCTTGCATGCGCTTTAACGAGAATATCACAACATAGCAGTTTCGCACTTGTAACGGTACAAGACGCAGTATCTGGCTTGTTCATGCCGTTTTGTGTGCTTTCACAACATTTCACCTCTCGCAGTTTAATACTCGCAATAAAACAACACTATCTCGTTAGATGACGTCGTTTTTGGTAGTTTCACGACGCTACCTAGCTTAAACTAACCAACCTAACCTAACCTTCGCACTTCTATCGTTAGAAAACGTTTTACTCGCAACTTTACAATGTTTTCTACAAGATTACGACGGTTTCATGCGCTTTCCTATTAGATATCGTAGTTCCTGACTTGTAATGTTGAAAAACACTACATCTAACTAAGTGACATTGTTTAATGCGGTTTTAGCGCGGTTCATATCTTAACCTAACCTAACGTAACCCAACCTAACCTAACCTTACTTAACCCAACCTAACCCAACCTAACCTAACCTAACCTTACCTAACATAACCTAACCTAACCTAACCTAACCTAACCTAACCTAACCAAACCTAACCTAACCTAACCTAACGTAACCTAACCTAACCTAACCTAACCTAACCTAACCTAACGACGTTTGCAAGCGCTTTCACATTAGATATCGCAGTTCCCGACATTTAATGGTGAAAAACACTGCATCTCACTAAGTGACATTGTTTAATGCGGTTTTACGACGGTTCATATCTTAACCTAACCGAACATTCGCACTTGTATCTAAAAACGCTCTATTACACTGTTTCGTTCACAATTACGATATTTGCATAACCTCACAGTTTTTCACCAACTTATTGCAGTACAGAACGCTGTATCTCGCTAAATGACATTGTTCTTTAAGGTTTCACGATGCTTGCATGCGCTTTAACGAGAATATCACAATATAGCAGTTTCGCACTTGTAACGGTAGAACACGCAGTATTTGGTTTGTTCATGCCGTTTTGTGTGCTTTCACAACATTTCACCTATCGCAGTTTAATACTCGCAATAAAACAACACTATCTCGTTAGATGACGTCGTTTTTGATAGTTTCACGACGCTACCTAGCTTAAACTAACCTAACCTAACCTAACCTTCGCACTTCTATCGTTAGAAAACGTTTTACTCGCAACTTTACAATGTTTTCTACAAGATTACGACGGTTTCATGCGCTTTCCTATTAGATATCGTAGTACCCGACTTGTAATGTTGAAAAACACTACATCTAACTAAGTGACATTGTTTAATGCGGTTTTAGCGCGGTTCATATCTTAACCTAACCTAACGTAACCCAACCTAACCTAACCTTACTTAACCCAACCTAACCCAACCTAACCTAACCTAACCTAACCTTACCTAACATAACCTAACCTAACCTAACCTAACCAAACCTAACCTAACCTAACCTAACGTAACCTAACCTAACCTAACCTAACCTAACGACGTTTGCAAGCGCTTTCACATTAGATTTATTTATTTTTTATTTATACATGTACCTACATCGCCCTTACGGGCATTATTGTAGGGGGGAGAACAAGCAAAAGAATACAGTACAGTCGATATACCGAAAAAGATGGTTGCGGATAAAAGGCTGTATCGTTTGAAAGAACATAGTCATAACAAAGTGAAACAACACTGTCATAAATAAGGCATCAAATTGCAAATACAAAGCAAAACGTTGAAAGAGAAGAGTGCTATTGGTAACATAGGGCAATAAAAACAAAAAAAAATAATTAGTACGGAACGTATCAGAAATACAGTAATGATTAGTTCAACAAAAAATTGTGCAAATTTTTAACAAAAGATAAGGGAGGCGCAGAGACAATTTCCTCTGGCAAGCCGTTCCACTCATGCGTGGTTCTTGGAAAAAAAGCGTATTTGAATGCGTTGATCCTGGAAGTGTATTCACGCAGTTTTAAAGAATGGTCAGTACGGGGTGACACATAGGTAGGTGGCTTTATATACTGATCCTTGTCGATGCCTGTTTTGTTCATGAATATGCTGTAAAATAGGGACAGTCGTAGGTATTTTCGCCGGTCAGCTAACAGAGGCCATTGCAATCCTGAACGAATGTCAGCTGATCTTATGGTAAAGTTATAATTGCTTGCCACAAAGCGTGCTGCGCGTGCCTGTACACGCTCCAGGGCTTCTATATTTGATTTTGTTGAGGGGTCCCAGGCACTGCAGGCATATTCTAATATGGGACGCACATTGGATATGTATAGTGTTTCTTTCAACTTAGTTGGTGCCTGTCTGAAATTGCGCCTCAAAAAATTTAGCACTCGACTAGCCTTTAATGTTAAGTAATTAATATGAGCGTTCCAAGATAGGTTGGCAGAAAAAATGACCCCTAGATATTTATATTCTGTTTCAACCGGCAAGGTAGCCCCGGCCATGACGTAATTTGAAATCCGAGGCTGTTTTTTGTTCGTAAACCTCACCAATTTACACTTCGACAGATTTAGTGTCATTCTCCATGAATCACACCAAGAAACTATGGAGTTCAAGTCATTCTGCAATTGAACGGTGTCCGCTTCAGAGGTAATGTTACTGTAAATGCAGCAATCGTCAGCATACAAACGAACACGGCTAGAGAGATTGTCGGAGATATCATTTATAAAAATAAGAAAAAGCAGGGGCCCCAAAACTGACCCTTGTGGCACTCCTGACAATACACCGACGCTTGATGAGCACACACCGTCAAGAATCATTTGTGAGATGCAGATATCGCAGTTCCCGACATTTAATGGTGAAAAACACTGCATCTCACTAAGTGACATTGTTTAATGCGGTTTTACGACGGTTCATATCTTAACCTAACCGAACATTCGCACTTGTATCTAAAAACGCTCTATTACACTGTTTCGTTCACAATTACGATATTTGCTTGACCTCACAGTTTCTCACCAACTTATTACAATACAGAACGCTGTATCTCGCTAAATGACATCGTTCTTTAAGGTTTCACGATGCTTGCATGCGCTTTAACGAGAATATCACAACATAGCAGTTTCGCACTTGTAACGGTACAAGACGCAGTATCTGGCTTGTTCATGCCGTTTTGTGTGCTTTCACAACATTTCACCTATTGCAATTTCGTACATGCAATAAAACAACACTATCTCGTTAGATGACGTCGTTTTTGGTGGTCTCACGACGCTACCTAGCTTAAACTAACATAACTCAACCTAATATAACCTTCGCACTTCTATCGTTAGAAAACATTTTACTCGCTACTTTACAATGCTCTCTACAACATTACGACGGTTTCATGCACTTTCACATTAGATATCGCAGTTCCCGACTTGTAATGGTGAAATAACCTGCATCTCACAAAGTGACATTGTTCAATGCGGTTTCACGACGGTTCATATCTTAACCTAACCTAACATTCGCGCTTGTATCTCAAAACGCCCTATTACACTGTTTCGTTCACAATTACGATATTTGCATGACCTCACAGTTTTTCACCAACTTATTACAGTACAGAACGCTGTCTCTCGCTAAATGACATCATTCTTTAAGGTTTCACGATGCTTGCATGCGCTTTAACGAGAATATCACAACATAGCAGTTTCGCCCTTGTAACGGTACAACACGCAGTATCTCGCTAGTTCATGCCATTTTGTGTGCTTTCACAATATTTCATCTATCGCAGTTTCGTACTCTCAATAAAACAACACTATCTCGTTAGATGACATCGTTTTTGGTGGTTTCACGACGCTACCTAGCTCAAACTAACCTAACCTTCGCACTTCTATCGTTAGAAAACGTTTTATTCGCTACTTTACAATGTTTTCTACAAGATTACGACGGTTTCATGCGCTTTCACATTAGATATCGCAGTTCCCCACTTGTAATGGTGAAAAACACAGCATCTCACTAAGTGACATTGTTTAATGCGGTTTTAGCGCGGTTCATATCTTAACCTAACCTAACCTAACCTAACCTAACCTAACCCAACCTAACCTAACCTTACTTAACCTACCCTAACCCAACCTAACCTAACCTAACCTAACCAAACCTTACCTAACATAACCTAACCTAACCTAACCTAACCAAACCTAACCTAACCTAACCTAACGTAACCTAACCTAACCTAACCTAACGACGTTTGCAAGCGCTTTCACATTAGATATCGCAGTTCCCGACTTTTAATGGTGGAAAACACTACATCTCACTAAGTGACATTGTTTAATGCGGTTTTACGACGGTTCATACCTTAACCTAACTTAAGATTCGCACTTGTATTGAAAAATGCTTTATTACACTGTTTCGTTCACAATTACGATATTTGCATAACGTCACAGTTTTTCACCAACTTATTGCAGTACAGAACGCTGTATCTCGCTAAATGACATTGTTCTTTAAGGTTTCACGATGCTTGCATGCGCTTTAACGAGAATATCACAATATAGCAGTTTCGCACTTGTAACGGTAGAACACGCAGTATTTGGCTTGTTCATGCCGTTTTGTGTGCTTTCACAACATTTCACCTATCGCAGTTTCGTACTCGCAATAAAACAACACTATCTCGTTAGATGACGTCGTTTTTGGTTGTTTCACGACGCTACCTAGCTTAAACTAACCTAACCTAACCTAACCTTCGCACTTCTATCGTTAGAAAACGTTTTACTCGCAACTTTACAATGTTTTCTACAAGATTACGACGGTTTCATGCGCTTTCCTATTAGATATCGTAGTTCCCGACTTGTAATGTTGAAAAACACTACATCTAACTAAGTGACATTGTTTAATGCGGTTTTAGCGCGGTTCATATCTTAACCTAACCTAACCTAACCCAACCTAACCTAACCTTACTTAACCCAACCTAACCCAACCTAACCTAACCTAACCTAACCTTACCTAACATAACCTAACCTAATGACGTTTGCAAGCGCTTTCACATTAGATATCGCAGTTCCCGACTTGTAATGGTGAAAAACACTGCATCTCACTAAGTGACATTGTTTAATGCAGTTTTACGACATTTCATATCTTAACCTAACCTAACATTCGTACTTGTATTGAAAAACGCTCTATTACACTGTTTCGTTCACAATTACGATATTTGCATAACCTCACAGTTTTTCACCAACTTATTGCAGTACAGAACGCTGTCTCTCGCTAAATGACATCATTCTTTAAGGTTTCATGATGCTTGCATGCGCTTTAACGAGAATATCACAACATAGCAGTTTCGCACTTGTAACGGTACAACACGCAGTATTTGGCTTGTTCATGACGTTTTGTGTGCTTTCACAACATTTCACCTATCGCAGTTTCGTACTCGCAATAAAACAACACTATCTCGTTAGATGACGTCGTTTTTGGTGGTTTCACGACGCTACCTAGCTTAAACTAACATAACTCAACCTAACATAACCTTCGGACTTCTATCGTTAGAAAACGTTTTACTCGCTACTTTACATTGCTTTCTACAACATTACGACGGTTTCAAGCGCTTTCACATTAGATATCGCAGTTCCCAACTTGTAAAGGTGAAAAACACTGCATCTCACTAAGTGACATTGTTTAACGCGGTTTTACGACGGTTCATACCTTAACCTAACGTAACCTAACCTAACCTAACCTAACCTTACCTAACCTAACCTAACCTAACCCAACCCAACCCAACCTAACCTAACCTAACCTAACCTAAACTAACCTAACCCAACCTAACCTAACCTAACCTAACCTAACCCAACCTAACCCAACCCAACCCAACCTAACCTAACCTAAGCTAACCTAACCTAACCTAACCAAACCTAACCTAACCTAACCTAACCTAACGTAACCTAACCTAACCTAACCTATTCTAACGTAACCTAACCTTACCTGATCTGACCTAACCTAACGTAACCTAACCTAACCTAACATAACCTAACGTAACCTAACCTAACCTAACCTAACACGTAACCTAACCTAACCTAACCAAACCTAACCCAACCCAACCAAACCCAACAACACCCACCCCCAACCTAACCTAACCTAACCTAACCATACCTAACCTAACCAAATTATCCTTACCTAACCTAACCAAATTATCCTTACCTAACCTAACCTAACCTAACCTAACGTAACCCTAACCTAAACCTAACCTAACCTAACCTAACCTAACACAACGTAACCTAACCTAACCTAACCTAACTCAACTCAACCCAACCTAACCTAATCTAACCTAACCTAACCTAACCTAACCAAACCTAACCTAACCTAACCTAACCTAACCTAACCTAACTAACCTAACCTAACGACGGTTGCAAGCGCTTTCACATTAGATATCGCAGTTCCCGACTTGTAATGGTGAAAAACACTGCATCTCACTAAGTGACATTGTTTAATGCGGTTTTACGACGGTTCATATCTTAACCTAACCTAACATTCGCGCTTGTATCTCAAACGCTCTATTACACTGTTTCGTTCACAATTACGATATTTGCATGACCTCACAGTTTTTCACCAACTTATTACAGTACAGAACGCTGTCTCTCGCTAAATGACATTGTTCTTTAAGGTTTCACGATGCTTGCATGCGCTTTAACGAGAATATCACAACATAGCAGTTTCGCACTTGTAACGGTACACAACACGCAGTATTTGGCTTGTTCATGACGTTTTGTGTGCTTTCAACAACATTTTCACCTAACGCAGTTTCGTACTCGCAATAAAACAACACTATCTCGTTAGATGACGTCGTTTTTTGGTGGTTTCACGACGCTACCTAGCTTAAACTAACCTAACCTAACCTAACCTTCGCTTTTCTATCGTTAGAAAACGTTTTATTCGCTACTTTACAATGTTTTCACCAAGATTACGACGGTTTCATGCGCTTTCACATTAGATATCGCAGTTTTTGACTTGTTATGGTGAAAAACACAGCATCTCATTGACATTGTTTATATGCGGTTTTAGCGCGGTTCATATCTTAACCTGACCTAACCTAACCTAACCTAATTTAACCTAACCTAACCTTACCTAACCTAACCTAACCGAACGTAACCTACTTAACCTAACCTAACCTAACCTAACCTAACGACGTTTGCAAGCGCTTTCACATTAGATATCGCAGTTCCCCACTTGTAACGGTGAAAAACACTGCCATCTCACTTAGTGACATTGTTTCATGCGGTTTTACGACGGTTCATATCTTAACCGAACCTAACGTTCGCACTTGTATCTAAAACGCTCTATCACACTGTTTTCGTTCACATTTAAGATATTTGCATGACCTCACAGTTTTTCTCCAACTTATTACAGTACAGAACGCTGTATATCGCTAAATGACATCATTCTTTAAGGTTTCACGATGCTTGCATGCGCTTTAAACGAGAATATCACAACATAGCAGTTTCGCACTTGTAACGGTTACAAGACGCAGTATCTGCTTGTCATGCCGTTTTGTGTGCTTTCACATTTCACCTATTGCACATTTCGTACATGCAATAAAACAACACTTATCTCGTTAGATGACGTCGTTTTGGTGGTCTCACGACGCTACCTAGCTTAAACTAACATAACCTCAACCTAATATAACCTTCGCACTTCTATCGTTAGAAAACATTTTACTCGCTACTTTACAATGCTCTCTACAACATTACGACGGTTTCATGCACTTTCACATTAGATATCGCAGTTCCCGACTTGTAATGGTGAAATAACCTGCATCTCACAAAGTGACATTGTTCAATGCGGTTTCACGACGGTTCATATCTTAACCTAACCTAACATTCGCGCTTGTATCTCAAAACGCCCTATTACACTGTTTCGTTCACAATTACGATATTTGCATGACCTCACAGTTTTTCACCAACTTATTACAGTACAGAACGCTGTCTCTCGCTAAATGACATCATTCTTTAAGGTTTCACGATGCTTGCATGCGCTTTAACGAGAATATCACAACATAGGCAAGTTTCGCCCTTGTAACGGTACAACACGCAGTATCTCGCTAGTTCATGCCATTTTGTGTGCTTTCACAATATTTCATCTACTCGCAGTTTCGTACTCGCAATAAAACAACACTATCTCGTTAGATGACATCGTTTTTGGTGGTTTCACGACGCTACCTAGCTCAAACTAACCTAACCTTCGCACTTCTATCGTTAGAAAACGTTTTATTCGCTACTTTACAATGTTTTCTACAAGATTACGACGGTTTCATGCGCTTTCACATTAGATATCGCAGTTCCCCACTTGTAATGGTGAAAAAACACAGCATCTCACTAAGTGACATTGTTTAATGCGGTTTTAGCGCGGTTCATATCTTAACCTAACCTAACCTAACCTAACCTAACCTAACCCAACCTAACCTAACCTTACTTAACCTACCCTAACCCAACCTAACCTAACCTAACCTAACCAAACCTTACCTAACATAACCTAACCTAACCTAACCTAACCAAACCTAACCTAACCTAACCTAACGTAACCTAACCTAACCTAACCTAAACGACGTTTGCAAGCGCTTTCACATTAGATATCGCAGTTCCCGACTTTTAATGGTGGAAAACACTACATCTCACTAAGTGACATTGTTTAATGCGGTTTTACGACGGTTCATACCTTAACCTAACTTAAGATTCGCACTTGTATTGAAAAACGCTCTTTTACACTGTTTCGTTCACAATTACGATATTTGCATAACCTCACAGTTTTTCACCAACTTATTGCAGTACAGAACGCTGTATCTCGCTAAATGACATTGTTCTTTAAGGTTTCACGATGCTTGCATGCGCTTTAACGAGAATATCACAATATAGCAGTTTCGCACTTGTAACGGTAGAACACGCAGTATTTGGCTTGTTCATGCCGTTTTGTGTGCTTTCACAACATTTCACCTATCGCAGTTTCGTACTCGCAATAAAACAACACTATCTCGTTAGATGACGTCGTTTTTGGTTGTTTCACGACGCTACCTAGCTTAAACTAACCTAACCTAACCTAACCTTCGCACTTCTATCGTTAGAAAACGTTTTACTCGCAACTTTACAATGTTTTCTACAAGATTACGACGGTTTCATGCGCTTTCCTATTAGATATCGTAGTTCCCGACTTGTAATGTTGAAAAACACTACATCTAACTAAGTGACATTGTTTAATGCGGTTTTAGCGCGGTTCATATCTTAACCTAACCTAACCTAACCCAACCTAACCTAACCTTACTTAACCCAACCTAACCCAACCTAACCTAACCTAACCTAACCTTACCTAACATAACCTAACCTAATGACGTTTGCAAGCGCTTTCACATTAGATATCGCAGTTCCCGACTTGTAATGGTGAAAAACACTGCATCTCACTAAGTGACATTGTTTAATGCAGTTTTACGACATTTCATATCTTAACCTAACCTAACATTCGTACTTGTATTGAAAAACGCTCTATTACACTGTTTCGTTCACAATTACGATATTTGCATAACCTCACAGTTTTTCACCAACTTATTGCAGTACAGAACGCTGTCTCTCGCTAAATGACATCATTCTTTAAGGTTTCATGATGCTTGCATGCGCTTTAACGAGAATATCACAACATAGCAGTTTCGCACTTGTAACGGTACAACACGCAGTATTTGGCTTGTTCATGACGTTTTGTGTGCTTTCACAACATTTCACCTATCGCAGTTTCGTACTCGCAATAAAACAACACTATCTCGTTAGATGACGTCGTTTTTGGTGGTTTCACGACGCTACCTAGCTTAAACTAACATAACTCAACCTAACATAACCTTCGGACTTCTATCGTTAGAAAACGTTTTACTCGCTACTTTACATTGCTTTCTACAACATTACGACGGTTTCAAGCGCTTTCACATTAGATATCGCAGTTCCCAACTTGTAAAGGTGAAAAACACTGCATCTCACTAAGTGACATTGTTTAACGCGGTTTTACGACGGTTCATACCTTAACCTAACGTAACCTAACCTAACCTAACCTAACCTTACCTAACCTAACCTAACCTAACCTAACCCAACCCAACCCAACCTAACCTAACCTAACCTAACCTAAACTAACCTAACCCAACCTAACCTAACCTAACCTAACCTAACCCAACCTAACCCAACCCAACCCAACCTAACCTAACCTAAGCTAACCTAACCTAACCTAACCAAACCTAACGTAACCTAACCTAACCTAACCTATTCTAACGTAACCTAACCTTACCTGATCTGACCTAACCTAACGTAACCTAACCTAACCTAACATAACCTAACGTAACCTAACCTAACCTAACCTAACCTAACGTAACCTAACCTAACCTAACCAAACCTAACCCAACCCAACCAAACCCAACAACACCCACCCCAACCTAACCTAACCTAACCATACCTAACCTAACCAAATTATCCTTACCTAACCTAACCAAATTATCCTTACCTAACCTAACCTAACCGAACGTAACCTAACTTAACCTAACCTAACCTAACCTAACCTAACGACGTTTGCAAGCGCTTTCACATTAGATATCGCAGTTCCCCACTTGTAACGGTGAAAAACACTGCATCTCACTTAGTGACATTGTTTCATGCGGTTTTACGACGGTTCATATCTTAACCGAACCTAACGTTCGCACTTGTATCTAAAAACGCTCTATCACACTGTTTCGTTCACATTTAAGATATTTGCATGACCTCACAGTTTTTCTCCAACTTATTACAGTACAGAACGCTGTATATCGCTAAATGACATCATTCTTTAAGGTTTCACGATGCTTGCATGCGCTTTAACGAGAATATCACAACATAGCAGTTTCGCACTTGTAACGGTACAAGACGCAGTATCTGGCTTGTTCATGCCGTTTTGTGTGCTTTCACATTTCACCTATTGCAATTTCGTACATGCAATAAAACAACACTATCTCGTTAGATGACGTCGTTTTTGGTGGTCTCACGACGCTACCTAGCTTAAACTAACATAACTCAACCTAATATAACCTTCGCACTTCTATCGTTAGAAAACATTTTACTCGCTACTTTACAATGCTCTCTACAACATTACGACGGTTTCATGCACTTTCACATTAGATATCGCAGTTCCCGACTTGTAATGGTGAAATAACCTGCATCTCACAAAGTGACATTGTTCAATGCGGTTTCACGACGGTTCATATCTTAACCTAACCTAACATTCGCGCTTGTATCTCAAAACGCCCTATTACACTGTTTCGTTCACAATTACGATATTTGCATGACCTCACAGTTTTTCACCAACTTATTACAGTACAGAACGCTGTCTCTCGCTAAATGACATCATTCTTTAAGGTTTCACGATGCTTGCATGCGCTTTAACGAGAATATCACAACATAGCAGTTTCGCCCTTGTAACGGTACAACACGCAGTATCTCGCTAGTTCATGCCATTTTGTGTGCTTTCACAATATTTCATCTATCGCAGTTTCGTACTCGCAATAAAACAACACTATCTCGTTAGATGACATCGTTTTTGGTGGTTTCACGACGCTACCTAGCTCAAACTAACCTAACCTTCGCACTTCTATCGTTAGAAAACGTTTTATTCGCTACTTTACAATGTTTTATACAAGATTACGACGGTTTCATGCGCTTTCACATTAGATATCGCAGTTCCCCACTTGTAATGGTGAAAAACACAGCATCTCACTAAGTGACATTGTTTAATGCGGTTTTAGCGCGGTTCATATCTTAACCTAACCTAACCTAACCTAACCTAACCCAACCTAACCTAACCTTACTTAACCTACCCTAACCCAACCTAACCTAACCTAACCTAACCAAACCTTACCTAACATAACCTAACCTAACCTAACCTAACCAAACCTAACCTAACCTAACCTAACGTAACCTAACCTAACCTAACCTAACGACGTTTGCAAGCGCTTTCACATTAGATATCGCAGTTCCCGACTTTTAATGGTGGAAAACACTACATCTCACTAAGTGACATTGTTTAATGCGGTTTTACGACGGTTCATACCTTAACCTAACTTAAGATTCGCACTTGTATTGAAAAACGCTCTATTACACTGTTTCGTTCACAATTACGATATTTGCATAACCTCACAGTTTTTCACCAACTTATTGCAGTACAGAACGCTGTATCTCGCTAAATGACATTGTTCTTTAAGGTTTCACGATGCTTGCATGCGCTTTAACGAGAATATCACAATATAGCAGTTTCGCACTTGTAACGGTAGAACACGCAGTATTTGGCTTGTTCATGCCGTTTTGTGTGCTTTCACAACATTTCACCTATCGCAGTTTAATACTCGCAATAAAACAACACTATCTCGTTAGATGACGTCGTTTTTGGTAGTTTCACGACGCTACCTAGCTTAAACTAACCTAACCTAACCTAACCTTCGCACTTCTATCGTTAGAAAACGTTTTACTCGCAACTTTACAATGTTTTCTACAAGATTACGACGGTTTCATGCGCTTTCCTATTAGATATCGTAGTTCCTGACTTGTAATGTTGAAAAACACTACATCTAACTAAGTGACATTGTTTAATGCGGTTTTAGCGCGGTTCATATCTTAACCTAACCTAACGTAACCCAACCTAACCTAACCTTACTTAACCCAACCTAACCCAACCTAACCTAACCTACCTTACCTAACATAACCTAACCTAACCTAACCTAACCTAACCTAACCTAACCAAACCTAACCTAACCTAACCTAACGTAACCTAACCTAACCTAACCTAACCTAACCTAACCTAACGACGTTTGCAAGCGCTTTCACATTAGATATCGCAGTTCCCGACATTTAATGGTGAAAAACACTGCATCTCACTAAGTGACATTGTTTAATGCGGTTTTACGACGGTTCATATCTTAACCTAACCGAACATTCGCACTTGTATCTAAAAACGCTCTATTACACTGTTTCGTTCACAATTACGATATTTGCTTGACCTCACAGTTTCTCACCAACTTATTACAATACAGAACGCTGTATCTCGCTAAATGACATCGTTCTTTAAGGTTTCACGATGCTTGCATGCGCTTTAACGAGAATATCACAACATAGCAGTTTCGCACTTGTAACGGTACAACACGCAGTATTTGGCTTGTTCATGACGTTTTGTGTGCTTTCACAACATTTCACCTATCGCAGTTTCGTACTCGCAATAAAACAACACTATCTCGTTAGATGACGTCGTTTTTGGTGGTTTCACGACGCTACCTAGCTTAAACTAACCTAACCTAACCTAACCTTCGCACTTCTATCGTTAGAAAACGTTTTATTCGCTACTTTACAATGTTTTCACCAAGATTACGACGGTTTCATGCGCTTTCACATTAGATATCGCAGTTTTTGACTTGTTATGGTGAAAAACACAGCATCTCATTGACATTGTTTAATGCGGTTTTAGCGCGGTTCATATCTTAACCTAACCTAACCTAAGCTAACCTAATTTAACCTAACCTAACCTTACCTAACCTAACCTAACCGAACGTAACCTAACTTAACCTAACCTAACCTAACCTAACGACGTTTGCAAGCGCTTTCACATTAGATATCGCAGTTCCCCACTTGTAACGGTGAAAAACACTGCATCTCACTTAGTGACATTGTTTCATGCGGTTTTACGACGGTTCATATCTTAACCGAACCTAACGTTCGCACTTGTATGTAAAAACGCTCTATCACACTGTTTCGTTCACATTTAAGATGTTTGCATGACCTCACAGTTTTTCTCCAACTTATTACAGTACAGAACGCTGTATATCGCTAAATGACATCATTCTTTAAGGTTTCACGATGCTTGCATGCGCTTTAACGAGAATATCACAACATAGCAGTTTCGCACTTGTAACGGTACAAGACGCAGTATCTGGCTTGTTCATGCCGTTTTGTGTGCTTTCACAACATTTCACCTCTCGCAGTTTAATACTCGCAATAAAACAACACTATCTCGTTAGATGACGTCGTTTTTGGTAGTTTCACGACGCTACCTAGCTTAAACTAACCTAACCTAACCTAACCTTCGCACTTCTATCGTTAGAAAACGTTTTACTCGCAACTTTACAATGTTTTCTACAAGATTACGACGGTTTCATGCGCTTTCCTATTAGATATCGTAGTTCCTGACTTGTAATGTTGAAAAACACTACATCTAACTAAGTGACATTGTTTAATGCGGTTTTAGCGCGGTTCATATCTTAACCTAACCTAACGTAACCCAACCTAACCTAACCTTACTTAACCCAACCTAACCCAACCTAACCTAACCTAACCTTACCTAACATAACCTAACCTAACCTAACCTAACCTAACCTAACCTAACCAAACCTAACCTAACCTAACCTAACGTAACCTAACCTAACCTAACCTAACCTAACCTAACCTAACGACGTTTGCAAGCGCTTTCACATTAGATATCGCAGTTCCCGACATTTAATGGTGAAAAACACTGCATCTCACTAAGTGACATTGTTTAATGCGGTTTTACGACGGTTCATATCTTAACCTAACCGAACATTCGCACTTGTATCTAAAAACGCTCTATTACACTGTTTCGTTCACAATTACGATATTTGCATAACCTCACAGTTTTTCACCAACTTATTGCAGTACAGAACGCTGTATCTCGCTAAATGACATTGTTCTTTAAGGTTTCACGATGCTTGCATGCGCTTTAACGAGAATATCACAATATAGCAGTTTCGCACTTGTAACGGTAGAACACGCAGTATTTGGTTTGTTCATGCCGTTTTGTGTGCTTTCACAACATTTCACCTATCGCAGTTTAATACTCGCAATAAAACAACACTATCTCGTTAGATGACGTCGTTTTTGGTAGTTTCACGACGCTACCTAGCTTAAACTAACCTAACCTAACCTAACCTTCGCACTTCTATCGTTAGAAAACGTTTTACTCGCAACTTTACAATGTTTTCTACAAGATTACGACGGTTTCATGCGCTTTCCTATTAGATATCGTAGTACCCGACTTGTAATGTTGAAAAACACTACATCTAACTAAGTGACATTGTTTAATGCGGTTTTAGCGCGGTTCATATCTTAACCTAACCTAACGTAACCCAACCTAACCTAACCTTACTTAACCCAACCTAACCCAACCTAACCTAACCTAACCTAACCTTACCTAACATAACCTAACCTAACCTAACCTAACCAAACCTAACCTAACCTAACCTAACGTAACCTAACCTAACCTAACCTAACCTAACGACGTTTGCAAGCGCTTTCACATTAGATTTATTTATTTTTTATTTATACATGTACCTACATCGCCCTTACGGGCATTATTGTAGGGGGGAGAACAAGCAAAAGAATACAGTACAGTCGATATACCGAAAAAGATGGTTGCGGATAAAAGGCTGTATCGTTTGAAAGAACATAGTCATAACAAAGTGAAACAACACTGTCATAAATAAGGCATCAAATTGCAAATACAAAGCAAAACGTTGAAAGAGAAGAGTGCTATTGGTAACATAGGGCAATAAAAACAAAAAAAAATAATTAGTACGGAACGTATCAGAAATACAGTAATGATTAGTTCAACAAAAAATTGTGCAAATTTTTAACAAAAGATAAGGGAGGCGCAGAGACAATTTCCTCTGGCAAGCCGTTCCACTCATGCGTGGTTCTTGGAAAAAAAGCGTATTTGAATGCGTTGATCCTGGAAGTGTATTCACGCAGTTTTAAAGAATGGTCAGTACGGGGTGACACATAGGTAGGTGGCTTTATATACTGATCCTTGTCGATGCCTGTTTTGTTCATGAATATGCTGTAAAATAGGGACAGTCGTAGGTATTTTCGCCGGTCAGCTAACAGAGGCCATTGCAATCCTGAACGAATGTCAGCTGATCTTATGGTAAAGTTATAATTGCTTGCCACAAAGCGTGCTGCGCGTGCCTGTACACGCTCCAGGGCTTCTATATTTGATTTTGTTGAGGGGTCCCAGGCACTGCAGGCATATTCTAATATGGGACGCACATTGGATATGTATAGTGTTTCTTTCAACTTAGTTGGTGCCTGTCTGAAATTGCGCCTCAAAAAATTTAGCACTCGACTAGCCTTTAATGTTAAGTAATTAATATGAGCGTTCCAAGATAGGTTGGCAGAAAAAATGACCCCTAGATATTTATATTCTGTTTCAACCGGCAAGGTAGCCCCGGCCATGACGTAATTTGAAATCCGAGGCTGTTTTTTGTTCGTAAACCTCACCAATTTACACTTCGACAGATTTAGTGTCATTCTCCATGAATCACACCAAGAAACTATGGAGTTCAAGTCATTCTGCAATTGAACGGTGTCCGCTTCAGAGGTAATGTTACTGTAAATGCAGCAATCGTCAGCATACAAACGAACACGGCTAGAGAGATTGTCGGAGATATCATTTATAAAAATAAGAAAAAGCAGGGGCCCCAAAACTGACCCTTGTGGCACTCCTGACAATACACCGACGCTTGATGAGCACACACCGTCAAGAATCATTTGTGAGATGCAGATATCGCAGTTCCCGACATTTAATGGTGAAAAACACTGCATCTCACTAAGTGACATTGTTTAATGCGGTTTTACGACGGTTCATATCTTAACCTAACCGAACATTCGCACTTGTATCTAAAAACGCTCTATTACACTGTTTCGTTCACAATTACGATATTTGCTTGACCTCACAGTTTCTCACCAACTTATTACAATACAGAACGCTGTATCTCGCTAAATGACATCGTTCTTTAAGGTTTCACGATGCTTGCATGCGCTTTAACGAGAATATCACAACATAGCAGTTTCGCACTTGTAACGGTACAAGACGCAGTATCTGGCTTGTTCATGCCGTTTTGTGTGCTTTCACAACATTTCACCTATTGCAATTTCGTACATGCAATAAAACAACACTATCTCGTTAGATGACGTCGTTTTTGGTGGTCTCACGACGCTACCTAGCTTAAACTAACATAACTCAACCTAATATAACCTTCGCACTTCTATCGTTAGAAAACATTTTACTCGCTACTTTACAATGCTCTCTACAACATTACGACGGTTTCATGCACTTTCACATTAGATATCGCAGTTCCCGACTTGTAATGGTGAAATAACCTGCATCTCACAAAGTGACATTGTTCAATGCGGTTTCACGACGGTTCATATCTTAACCTAACCTAACATTCGCGCTTGTATCTCAAAACGCCCTATTACACTGTTTCGTTCACAATTACGATATTTGCATGACCTCACAGTTTTTCACCAACTTATTACAGTACAGAACGCTGTCTCTCGCTAAATGACATCATTCTTTAAGGTTTCACGATGCTTGCATGCGCTTTAACGAGAATATCACAACATAGCAGTTTCGCCCTTGTAACGGTACAACACGCAGTATCTCGCTAGTTCATGCCATTTTGTGTGCTTTCACAATATTTCATCTATCGCAGTTTCGTACTCTCAATAAAACAACACTATCTCGTTAGATGACATCGTTTTTGGTGGTTTCACGACGCTACCTAGCTCAAACTAACCTAACCTTCGCACTTCTATCGTTAGAAAACGTTTTATTCGCTACTTTACAATGTTTTCTACAAGATTACGACGGTTTCATGCGCTTTCACATTAGATATCGCAGTTCCCCACTTGTAATGGTGAAAAACA
Source organism: Rhipicephalus microplus (assembly GCF_043290135.1). Lineage (NCBI taxonomy): Eukaryota > Metazoa > Arthropoda > Arachnida > Ixodida > Ixodidae > Rhipicephalus > Rhipicephalus microplus. The sequence goes on along the minus strand of NW_027464606.1, from coordinate 5,065,699 downwards.
CAGCATCTCACTAAGTGACATTGTTTAATGCGGTTTTAGCGCGGTTCATATCTTAACCTAACCTAACCTAACCTAACCTAACCTAACCCAACCTAACCTAACCTTACTTAACCTACCCTAACCCAACCTAACCTAACCTAACCTAACCAAACCTTACCTAACATAACCTAACCTAACCTAACCTAACCAAACCTAACCTAACCTAACCTAACGTAACCTAACCTAACCTAACCTAACGACGTTTGCAAGCGCTTTCACATTAGATATCGCAGTTCCCGACTTTTAATGGTGGAAAACACTACATCTCACTAAGTGACATTGTTTAATGCGGTTTTACGACGGTTCATACCTTAACCTAACTTAAGATTCGCACTTGTATTGAAAAATGCTTTATTACACTGTTTCGTTCACAATTACGATATTTGCATAACGTCACAGTTTTTCACCAACTTATTTCAGTACAGAACGCTGTATCTCGCTAAATGACATTGTTCTTTAAGGTTTCACGATGCTTGCATGCGCTTTAACGAGAATATCACAATATAGCAGTTTCGCACTTGTAACGGTAGAACACGCAGTATTTGGCTTGTTCATGCCGTTTTGTGTGCTTTCACAACATTTCACCTATCGCAGTTTCGTACTCGCAATAAAACAACACTATCTCGTTAGATGACGTCGTTTTTGGTTGTTTCACGACGCTACCTAGCTTAAACTAACCTAACCTAACCTAACCTTCGCACTTCTATCGTTAGAAAACGTTTTACTCGCAACTTTACAATGTTTTCTACAAGATTACGACGGTTTCATGCGCTTTCCTATTAGATATCGTAGTTCCCGACTTGTAATGTTGAAAAACACTACATCTAACTAAGTGACATTGTTTAATGCGGTTTTAGCGCGGTTCATATCTTAACCTAACCTAACCTAACCCAACCTAACCTAACCTTACTTAACCCAACCTAACCCAACCTAACCTAACCTAACCTAACCTTACCTAACATAACCTAACCTAATGACGTTTGCAAGCGCTTTCACATTAGATATCGCAGTTCCCGACTTGTAATGGTGAAAAACACTGCATCTCACTAAGTGACATTGTTTAATGCAGTTTTACGACATTTCATATCTTAACCTAACCTAACATTCGTACTTGTATTGAAAAACGCTCTATTACACTGTTTCGTTCACAATTACGATATTTGCATAACCTCACAGTTTTTCACCAACTTATTGCAGTACAGAACGCTGTCTCTCGCTAAATGACATCATTCTTTAAGGTTTCATGATGCTTGCATGCGCTTTAACGAGAATATCACAACATAGCAGTTTCGCACTTGTAACGGTACAACACGCAGTATTTGGCTTGTTCATGACGTTTTGTGTGCTTTCACAACATTTCACCTATCGCAGTTTCGTACTCGCAATAAAACAACACTATCTCGTTAGATGACGTCGTTTTTGGTGGTTTCACGACGCTACCTAGCTTAAACTAACATAACTCAACCTAACATAACCTTCGGACTTCTATCGTTAGAAAACGTTTTACTCGCTACTTTACATTGCTTTCTACAACATTACGACGGTTTCAAGCGCTTTCACATTAGATATCGCAGTTCCCAACTTGTAAAGGTGAAAAACACTGCATCTCACTAAGTGACATTGTTTAACGCGGTTTTACGACGGTTCATACCTTAACCTAACGTAACCTAACCTAACCTAACCTAACCTTACCTAACCTAACCTAACCTAACCCAACCCAACCCAACCTAACCTAACCTAACCTAACCTAAACTAACCTAACCCAACCTAACCTAACCTAACCTAACCTAACCCAACCTAACCCAACCCAACCCAACCTAACCTAACCTAAGCTAACCTAACCTAACCTAACCAAACCTAACCTAACCTAACCTAACCTAACGTAACCTAACCTAACCTAACCTATTCTAACGTAACCTAACCTTACCTGATCTGACCTAACCTAACGTAACCTAACCTAACCTAACATAACCTAACGTAACCTAACCTAACCTAACCTAACCTAACGTAACCTAACCTAACCTAACCAAACCTAACCCAACCCAACCAAACCCAACAACACCCACCCCAACCTAACCTAACCTAACCTAACCATACCTAACCTAACCAAATTATCCTTACCTAACCTAACCAAATTATCCTTACCTAACCTAACCTAACCTAACCTAACGTAACCTAACCTAACCTAACCTAACCTAACCTAACCTAACCCAACGTAACCTAACCTAACCTAACCTAACTCAACTCAACCCAACCTAACCTAATCTAACCTAACCTAACCTAACCTAACCAAACCTAACCTAACCTAACCTAACCTAACCTAACCTAACCTAACCTAACCTAACGACGGTTGCAAGCGCTTTCACATTAGATATCGCAGTTCCCGACTTGTAATGGTGAAAAACACTGCATCTCACTAAGTGACATTGTTTAATGCGGTTTTACGACGGTTCATATCTTAACCTAACCTAACATTCGCGCTTGTATCTCAAAACGCTCTATTACACTGTTTCGTTCACAATTACGATATTTGCATGACCTCACAGTTTTTCACCAACTTATTACAGTACAGAACGCTGTCTCTCGCTAAATGACATTGTTCTTTAAGGTTTCACGATGCTTGCATGCGCTTTAACGAGAATATCACAACATAGCAGTTTCGCACTTGTAACGGTACAACACGCAGTATTTGGCTTGTTCATGACGTTTTGTGTGCTTTCACAACATTTCACCTAACGCAGTTTCGTACTCGCAATAAAACAACACTATCTCGTTAGATGACGTCGTTTTTGGTGGTTTCACGACGCTACCTAGCTTAAACTAACCTAACCTAACCTAACCTTCGCTTTTCTATCGTTAGAAAACGTTTTATTCGCTACTTTACAATGTTTTCACCAAGATTACGACGGTTTCATGCGCTTTCACATTAGATATCGCAGTTTTTGACTTGTTATGGTGAAAAACACAGCATCTCATTGACATTGTTTAATGCGGTTTTAGCGCGGTTCATATCTTAACCTGACCTAACCTAACCTAACCTAATTTAACCTAACCTAACCTTACCTAACCTAACCTAACCGAACGTAACCTAACTTAACCTAACCTAACCTAACCTAACCTAACGACGTTTGCAAGCGCTTTCACATTAGATATCGCAGTTCCCCACTTGTAACGGTGAAAAACACTGCATCTCACTTAGTGACATTGTTTCATGCGGTTTTACGACGGTTCATATCTTAACCGAACCTAACGTTCGCACTTGTATCTAAAAACGCTCTATCACACTGTTTCGTTCACATTTAAGATATTTGCATGACCTCACAGTTTTTCTCCAACTTATTACAGTACAGAACGCTGTATATCGCTAAATGACATCATTCTTTAAGGTTTCACGATGCTTGCATGCGCTTTAACGAGAATATCACAACATAGCAGTTTCGCACTTGTAACGGTACAAGACGCAGTATCTGGCTTGTTCATGCCGTTTTGTGTGCTTTCACATTTCACCTATTGCAATTTCGTACATGCAATAAAACAACACTATCTCGTTAGATGACGTCGTTTTTGGTGGTCTCACGACGCTACCTAGCTTAAACTAACATAACTCAACCTAATATAACCTTCGCACTTCTATCGTTAGAAAACATTTTACTCGCTACTTTACAATGCTCTCTACAACATTACGACGGTTTCATGCACTTTCACATTAGATATCGCAGTTCCCGACTTGTAATGGTGAAATAACCTGCATCTCACAAAGTGACATTGTTCAATGCGGTTTCACGACGGTTCATATCTTAACCTAACCTAACATTCGCGCTTGTATCTCAAAACGCCCTATTACACTGTTTCGTTCACAATTACGATATTTGCATGACCTCACAGTTTTTCACCAACTTATTACAGTACAGAACGCTGTCTCTCGCTAAATGACATCATTCTTTAAGGTTTCACGATGCTTGCATGCGCTTTAACGAGAATATCACAACATAGCAGTTTCGCCCTTGTAACGGTACAACACGCAGTATCTCGCTAGTTCATGCCATTTTGTGTGCTTTCACAATATTTCATCTATCGCAGTTTCGTACTCGCAATAAAACAACACTATCTCGTTAGATGACATCGTTTTTGGTGGTTTCACGACGCTACCTAGCTCAAACTAACCTAACCTTCGCACTTCTATCGTTAGAAAACGTTTTATTCGCTACTTTACAATGTTTTCTACAAGATTACGACGGTTTCATGCGCTTTCACATTAGATATCGCAGTTCCCCACTTGTAATGGTGAAAAACACAGCATCTCACTAAGTGACATTGTTTAATGCGGTTTTAGCGCGGTTCATATCTTAACCTAACCTAACCTAACCTAACCTAACCCAACCTAACCTAACCTTACTTAACCTACCCTAACCCAACCTAACCTAACCTAACCTAACCAAACCTTACCTAACATAACCTAACCTAACCTAACCTAACCAAACCTAACCTAACCTAACCTAACGTAACCTAACCTAACCTAACCTAACGACGTTTGCAAGCGCTTTCACATTAGATATCGCAGTTCCCGACTTTTAATGGTGGAAAACACTACATCTCACTAAGTGACATTGTTTAATGCGGTTTTACGACGGTTCATACCTTAACCTAACTTAAGATTCGCACTTGTATTGAAAAACGCTCTTTTACACTGTTTCGTTCACAATTACGATATTTGCATAACCTCACAGTTTTTCACCAACTTATTGCAGTACAGAACGCTGTATCTCGCTAAATGACATTGTTCTTTAAGGTTTCACGATGCTTGCATGCGCTTTAACGAGAATATCACAATATAGCAGTTTCGCACTTGTAACGGTAGAACACGCAGTATTTGGCTTGTTCATGCCGTTTTGTGTGCTTTCACAACATTTCACCTATCGCAGTTTCGTACTCGCAATAAAACAACACTATCTCGTTAGATGACGTCGTTTTTGGTTGTTTCACGACGCTACCTAGCTTAAACTAACCTAACCTAACCTAACCTTCGCACTTCTATCGTTAGAAAACGTTTTACTCGCAACTTTACAATGTTTTCTACAAGATTACGACGGTTTCATGCGCTTTCCTATTAGATATCGTAGTTCCCGACTTGTAATGTTGAAAAACACTACATCTAACTAAGTGACATTGTTTAATGCGGTTTTAGCGCGGTTCATATCTTAACCTAACCTAACCTAACCCAACCTAACCTAACCTTACTTAACCCAACCTAACCCAACCTAACCTAACCTAACCTAACCTTACCTAACATAACCTAACCTAATGACGTTTGCAAGCGCTTTCACATTAGATATCGCAGTTCCCGACTTGTAATGGTGAAAAACACTGCATCTCACTAAGTGACATTGTTTAATGCAGTTTTACGACATTTCATATCTTAACCTAACCTAACATTCGTACTTGTATTGAAAAACGCTCTATTACACTGTTTCGTTCACAATTACGATATTTGCATAACCTCACAGTTTTTCACCAACTTATTGCAGTACAGAACGCTGTCTCTCGCTAAATGACATCATTCTTTAAGGTTTCATGATGCTTGCATGCGCTTTAACGAGAATATCACAACATAGCAGTTTCGCACTTGTAACGGTACAACACGCAGTATTTGGCTTGTTCATGACGTTTTGTGTGCTTTCACAACATTTCACCTATCGCAGTTTCGTACTCGCAATAAAACAACACTATCTCGTTAGATGACGTCGTTTTTGGTGGTTTCACGACGCTACCTAGCTTAAACTAACATAACTCAACCTAACATAACCTTCGGACTTCTATCGTTAGAAAACGTTTTACTCGCTACTTTACATTGCTTTCTACAACATTACGACGGTTTCAAGCGCTTTCACATTAGATATCGCAGTTCCCAACTTGTAAAGGTGAAAAACACTGCATCTCACTAAGTGACATTGTTTAACGCGGTTTTACGACGGTTCATACCTTAACCTAACGTAACCTAACCTAACCTAACCTAACCTTACCTAACCTAACCTAACCTAACCTAACCCAACCCAACCCAACCTAACCTAACCTAACCTAACCTAAACTAACCTAACCCAACCTAACCTAACCTAACCTAACCTAACCCAACCTAACCCAACCCAACCCAACCTAACCTAACCTAAGCTAACCTAACCTAACCTAACCAAACCTAACGTAACCTAACCTAACCTAACCTATTCTAACGTAACCTAACCTTACCTGATCTGACCTAACCTAACGTAACCTAACCTAACCTAACATAACCTAACGTAACCTAACCTAACCTAACCTAACCTAACGTAACCTAACCTAACCTAACCAAACCTAACCCAACCCAACCAAACCCAACAACACCCACCCCAACCTAACCTAACCTAACCTAACCATACCTAACCTAACCAAATTATCCTTACCTAACCTAACCAAATTATCCTTACCTAACCTAACCTAACCTAACCTAACGTAACCTAACCTAACCTAACGTAACCTAACCTAACCTAACCTAACCTAACCCAACGTAACCTAACCTAACCTAACCTAACTCAACTCAACCCAACCTAACCTAATCTAACCTAACCTAACCTAACCTAACCAAACCTAACCTAACCTAACCTAACCTAACCTAACCTAACCTAACCTAACGACGGTTGCAAGCGCTTTCACATTAGATATCGCAGTTCCCGACTTGTAATGGTGAAAAACACTGCATCTCACTAAGTGACATTGTTTAATGCGGTTTTACGACGGTTCATATCTTAACCTAACCTAACATTCGCGCTTGTATCTCAAAACGCTCTATTACACTGTTTCGTTCACAATTACGATATTTGCATGACCTCACAGTTTTTCACCAACTTATTACAGTACAGAACGCTGTCTCTCGCTAAATGACATTGTTCTTTAAGGTTTCACGATGCTTGCATGCGCTTTAACGAGAATATCACAACATAGCAGTTTCGCACTTGTAACGGTACAACACGCAGTATTTGGCTTGTTCATGACGTTTTGTGTGCTTTCACAACATTTCACCTATCGCAGTTTCGTACTCGCAATAAAACAACACTATCTCGTTAGATGACGTCGTTTTTGGTGGTTTCACGACGCTACCTAGCTTAAACTAACCTAACCTAACCTAACCTTCGCTTTTCTATCGTTAGAAAACGTTTTATTCGCTACTTTACAATGTTTTCACCAAGATTACGACGGTTTCATGCGCTTTCACATTAGATATCGCAGTTTTTGACTTGTTATGGTGAAAAACACAGCATCTCATTGACATTGTTTAATGCGGTTTTAGCGCGGTTCATATCTTAACCTGACCTAACCTAACCTAACCTAATTTAACCTAACCTAACCTTACCTAACCTAACCTAACCGAACGTAACCTAACTTAACCTAACCTAACCTAACCTAACCTAACGACGTTTGCAAGCGCTTTCACATTAGATATCGCAGTTCCCCACTTGTAACGGTGAAAAACACTGCATCTCACTTAGTGACATTGTTTCATGCGGTTTTACGACGGTTCATATCTTAACCGAACCTAACGTTCGCACTTGTATCTAAAAACGCTCTATCACACTGTTTCGTTCACATTTAAGATATTTGCATGACCTCACAGTTTTTCTCCAACTTATTACAGTACAGAACGCTGTATATCGCTAAATGACATCATTCTTTAAGGTTTCACGATGCTTACATGCGCTTTAACGAGAATATCACAACATAGCAGTTTCGCACTTGTAACGGTACAAGACGCAGTATCTGGCTTGTTCATGCCGTTTTGTGTGCTTTCACAACATTTCACCTATTGCAATTTCGTACATGCAATAAAACAACACTATCTCGTTAGATGACGTCCTTTTTGGTGGTCTCACGACGCTACCTAGCTTAAACTAACAAAACTCAACCTAATATAACCTTCGCACTTCTATCGTTAGAAAACATTTTACTCGCTACTTTACAATGCTCTCTACAACATTACGACGGTTTCATGCACTTTCACATTAGATATCGCAGTTCCCGACTTGTAATGGTGAAATAACCTGCATCTCACAAAGTGACATTGTTCAATGCGGTTTCACGACGGTTCATATCTTAACCTAACCTAACATTCGCGCTTGTATCTCAAAACGCCCTATTACACTGTTTCGTTCACAATTACGATATTTGCATGACCTCACAGTTTTTCACCAACTTATTACAGTACAGAACGCTGTCTCTCGCTAAATGACATCATTCTTTAAGGTTTCACGATGCTTGCATGCGCTTTAACGAGAATATCACAACATAGCAGTTTCGCCCTTGTAACGGTACAACACGCAGTATCTCGCTAGTTCATGCCATTTTGTGTGCTTTCACAATATTTCATCTATCGCAGTTTCGTACTCGCAATAAAACAACACTATCTCGTTAGATGACATCGTTTTTGGTGGTTTCACGACGCTACCTAGCTCAAACTAACCTAACCTTCGCACTTCTATCGTTAGAAAACGTTTTATTCGCTACTTTACAATGTTTTCTACAAGATTACGACGGTTTCATGCGCTTTCACATTAGATATCGCAGTTCCCCACTTGTAATGGTGAAAAACACAGCATCTCACTAAGTGACATTGTTTAATGCGGTTTTAGCGCGGTTCATATCTTAACCTAACCTAACCTAACCTAACCTAACCTAACCCAACCTAACCTAACCTTACTTAACCTACCCTAACCCAACCTAACCTAACCTAACCTAACCAAACCTTACCTAACATAACCTAACCTAACCTAACCTAACCAAACCTAACCTAACCTAACCTAACGTAGATGAGTGCGGCGAGTTGGGCAGGTTGGTAACGATGCATGACTAAGAAATCTTAGCGCCACAGAACGGAAACAAAAGAAAGAAACGTAGACAACACGAGCGCTAACTTCAAACCAAGTTTATTAGGAAACACACATGAATATATACGAACTCAAATCACAGAAATCTCACGCCTACTTTTTTACACATATATTGTTATACCACGTCATACAAAAACAAAAAATGTAATATCAGGAAATAAACAGGTAAACGCGCATGTGTAAATGGAACTTAGAAAAAAACCTTAACAGCCCCCCGAAAAACCCTACAAACGAAAAATGTAACACCAACTGCGCATGCTTACCTCGGTGAAACTATGAAAACGTGCTCATTAGGAATGAAAATTCTTTATCGTGAAGGAGTACAGACGGATGACTCACGCACTTCTCGCCACGTTTTCGGATGAAGCAGGCCTCAACTAATTCTCGGGTTAACTGCTCTCTGTGACGGAATAGCACAGCTGTTTGATCGAACATTGGAGTACAGCCACACTGACGGCAATGTAATGCCAAGTGGGATGTCGGTGTGCCTTTCAAAGAGCTGTGGTGCTCGCGTAGACGGATATTGAGACACCGCCCAGATTGGCCCACGTAAACGTGTCCGCACGAAAAGGGCGTCTCGTATACCACCCCTTTTTTCGTTTCGTGTCTTGTGTAAAAGGGGTGGTATACGAGACGCCCTTTTCGTGCGGACACGTTTACGTGGGCCAATCTGGGCGGTGTCTCAATATCCGTCTACGCGAGCACCACAGCTCTTTGAAAGGCACACCGACATCCCACTTGGCATTACATTGCCGTCAGTGTGGCTGTACTCCAATGTTCGATCAAACAGCTGTGCTATTCCGTCACAGAGAGCAGTTAACCCGAGAATTAGTTGAGGCCTGCTTCATCCGAAAACGTGGCGAGAAGTGCGTGAGTCATCCGTCTGTACTCCTTCACGATAAAGAATTTTCATTCCTAATGAGCACGTTTTCATAGTTTCACCGAGGTAAGCATGCGCAGTTGGTGTTACATTTTTCGTTTGTAGGGTTTTTCGGGGGGCTGTTAAGGTTTTTTTCTAAGTTCCATTTACACATGCGCGTTTACCTGTTTATTTCCTGATATTACATTTTTTGTTTTTGTATGACGTGGTATAACAATATATGTGTAAAAAAGTAGGCGTGAGATTTCTGTGATTTGAGTTCGTATATATTCATGTGTGTTTCCTAATAAACTTGGTTTGAAGTTAGCGCTCGTGTTGTCTACGTTTCTTTCTTTTGTTTCCGTTCTGTGGCGCTAAGATTTCTTAGTCATGTAACCTAACGTAACCTAACCTAACCTAACCTAACGACGTTTGCAAGCGCTTTCACATTAGATATCGCAGTTCCCGACTTTTAATGGTGGAAAACACTACATCTCACTAAGTGACATTGTTTAATGCGGTTTTACGACGGTTCATACCTTAACCTAACTTAAGATTCACACTTGTATTGAAAAACGCTCTATTACACTGTTTCGTTCACAATTACGATATTTGCATAACCTCACAGTTTTTCACCAACTTATTGCAGTACAGAACGCTGTATCTCGCTAAATGACATTGTTCTTTAAGGTTTCACGATGCTTGCATGCGCTTTAACGAGAATATCACAATATAGCAGTTTCGCACTTGTAACGGTAGAACACGCAGTATTTGGTTTGTTCATGCCGTTTTGTGTGCTTTCACAACATTTCACCTATCGCAGTTTAATACTCGCAATAAAACAACACTATCTCGTTAGATGACGTCGTTTTTGGTAGTTTCACGACGCTACCTAGCTTAAACTAACCTAACCTAACCTAACCTTCGCACTTCTATCGTTAGAAAACGTTTTACTCGCAACTTTACAATGTTTTCTACAAGATTACGACGGTTTCATGCGCTTTCCTATTAGATATCGTAGTTCCTGACTTGTAATGTTGAAAAACACTACATCTAACTAAGTGACATTGTTTAATGCGGTTTTAGCGCGGTTCATATCTTAACCTAACCTAACGTAACCCAACCTAACCTAACCTTACTTAACCCAACCTAACCCAACCTAACCTAACCTACCTTACCTAACATAACCTAACCTAACCTAACCTAACCTAACCTAACCTAACCAAACCTAACCTAACCTAACCTAACGTAACCTAACCTAACCTAACCTAACCTAACCTAACGACGTTTGCAAGCGCTTTCACATTAGATATCGCAGTTCCCGACATTTAATGGTGAAAAACACTGCATCTCACTAAGTGACATTGTTTAATGCGGTTTTACGACGGTTCATATCTTAACCTAACCGAACATTCGCACTTGTATCTAAAAACGCTCTATTACACTGTTTCGTTCACAATTACGATATTTGCTTGACCTCACAGTTTCTCACCAACTTATTACAATACAGAACGCTGTATCTCGCTGAATGACATCGTTCTTTAAGGTTTCACGATGCTTGCATGCGCTTTAACGAGAATATCACAACATAGCAGTTTCGCACTTGTAACGGTACAACACGCAGTATTTGGCTTGTTCATGACGTTTTGTGTGCTTTCACAACATTTCACCTATCGCAGTTTCGTACTCGCAATAAAACAACACTATCTCGTTAGATGACGTCGTTTTTGGTGGTTTCACGACGCTACCTAGCTTAAACTAACCTAACCTAACCTAACCTTCGCACTTCTATCGTTAGAAAACGTTTTATTCGCTACTTTACAATGTTTTCACCAAGATTACGACGGTTTCATGCGCTTTCACATTAGATATCGCAGTTTTTGACTTGTTATGGTGAAAAACACAGCATCTCATTGACATTGTTTAATGCGGTTTTAGCGCGGTTCATATCTTAACCTAACCTAACCTAAGCTAACCTAATTTAACCTAACCTAACCTTACCTAACCTAACCTAACCGAACGTAACCTAACTTAACCTAACCTAACCTAACCTAACCTAACGACGTTTGCAAGCGCTTTCACATTAGATATCGCAGTTCCCCACTTGTAACGGTGAAAAACACTGCATCTCACTTAGTGACATTGTTTCATGCGGTTTTACGACGGTTCATATCTTAACCGAACCTAACGTTCGCACTTGTATGTAAAAACGCTCTATCACACTGTTTCGTTCACATTTAAGATATTTGCATGACCTCACAGTTTTTCTCCAACTTATTACAGTACAGAACGCTGTATATCGCTAAATGACATCATTCTTTAAGGTTTCACGATGCTTGCATGCGCTTTAACGAGAATATCACAACATAGCAGTTTCGCACTTGTAACGGTACAAGACGCAGTATCTGGCTTGTTCATGCCGTTTTGTGTGCTTTCACAACATTTCACCTATTGCAATTTCGTACATGCAATAAAACAACACTATCTCGTTAGATGACGTCCTTTTTGGTGGTCTCACGACGCTACCTAGCTTAAACTAACATAACTCAACCTAATATAACCTTCGCACTTCTATCGTTAGAAAACATTTTACTCGCTACTTTACAATGCTCTCTACAACATTACGACGGTTTCATGCACTTTCACATTAGATATCGCAGTTCCCGACTTGTAATGGTGAAATAACCTGCATCTCACAAAGTGACATTGTTCAATGCGGTTTCACGACGGTTCATATCTTAACCTAACCTAACATTCGCGCTTGTATCTGAAAACGCCCTATTACACTGTTTCGTTCACAATTACGATATTTGCATGACCTCACAGTTTTTCACCAACTTATTACAGTACAGAACGCTGTCTCTCGCTAAATGACATCATTCTTTAAGGTTTCACGATGCTTGCATGCGCTTTAACGAGAATATCACAACATAGCAGTTTCGCCCTTGTAACGGTACAACACGCAGTATCTCGCTAGTTCATGCCATTTTGTGTGCTTTCACAATATTTCATCTATCGCAGTTTTGTACTCGCAATAAAACAACACTATCTCGTTAGATGACATCGTTTTTGGTGGTTTCACGACGCTACCTAGCTCAAAGTAACCTAACCTTCGCACTTCTATCGTTAGAAAACGTTTTATTCGCTACTTTACAATGTTTTCTACAAGATTACGACGGTTTCATGCGCTTTCACATTAGATATCGCAGTTCCCCACTTGTAATGGTGAAAAACACAGCATCTCACTAAGTGACATTGTTTAATGCGGTTTTAGCGCGGTTCATATCTTAACCTAACCTAACCTAACCTAACCTAACCTAACCCAACCTAACCTAACCTTACTTAACCTACCCTAACCCAACCTAACCTAACCTAACCTAACCAAACCTTACCTAACATAACCTAACCTAACCTAACCTAACCTAAGCAAACCTAACCTAACCTAACCTAACGTAACCTAACCTAACCTAACCTAACGACGTTTGCAAGCGCTTTCACATTAGATATCGCAGTTCCCGACTTTTAATGGTGGAAAACACTACATCTCACTAAGTGACATTGTTTAATGCGGTTTTACGACGGTTCATACCTTAACCTAACTTAAGATTCGCACTTGTATTGAAAAATGCTTTATTACACTGTTTCGTTCACAATTACGATATTTGCATAACCTCACAGTTTTTCACCAACTTATTGCAGTACAGAACGCTGTATCTCGCTAAATGACATTGTTCTTTAAGGTTTCACGATGCTTGCATGCGCTTTAACGAGAATATCACAATATAGCAGTTTCGCACTTGTAACGGTAGAACACGCAGTATTTGGCTTGTTCATGCCGTTTTGTGTGCTTTCACAACATTTCACCTATCGCAGTTTAATACTCGCAATAAAACAACACTATCTCGTTAGATGACGTCGTTTTTGGTAGTTTCACGACGCTACCTAGCTTAAACTAACCTAACCTAACCTAACCTTCGCACTTCTATCGTTAGAAAACGTTTTACTCGCAACTTTACAATGTTTTCTACAAGATTACGACGGTTTCATGCGCTTTCCTATTAGATATCGTAGTTCCTGACTTGTAATGTTGAAAAACACTACATCTAACTAAGTGACATTGTTTAATGCGGTTTTAGCGCGGTTCATATCTTAACCTAACCTAACGTAACCCAACCTAACCTAACCTTACTTAACCCAACCTAACCCAACCTAACCTAACCTACCTTACCTAACATAACCTAACCTAACCTAACCTAACCTAACCTAACCTAACCAAACCTAACCTAACCTAACCTAACGTAACCTAACCTAACCTAACCTAACCTAACCTAACCTAACCTAACCTAACGACGTTTGCAAGCGCTTTCACATTAGATATCGCAGTTCCCGACATTTAATGGTGAAAAACACTGCATCTCACTAAGTGACATTGTTTAATGCGGTTTTACGACGGTTCATATCTTAACCTAACCGAACATTCGCACTTGTATCTAAAAACGCTCTATTACACTGTTTCGTTCACAATTACGATATTTGCTTGACCTCACAGTTTCTCACCAACTTATTACAATACAGAACGCTGTATCTCGCTAAATGACATCGTTCTTTAAGGTTTCACGATGCTTGCATGCGCTTTAACGAGAATATCACAACATAGCAGTTTCGCACTTGTAACGGTACAACACGCAGTATTTGGCTTGTTCATGACGTTTTGTGTGCTTTCACAACATTTCACCTATCGCAGTTTCGTACTCGCAATAAAACAACACTATCTCGTTAGATGACGTCGTTTTTGGTGGTTTCACGACGCTACCTAGCTTAAACTAACCTAACCTAACCTAACCTTCGCACTTCTATCGTTAGAAAACGTTTTATTCGCTACTTTACAATGTTTTCACCAAGATTACGACGGTTTCATGCGCTTTCACATTAGATATCGCAGTTTTTGACTTGTTATGGTGAAAAACACAGCATCTCATTGACATTGTTTAATGCGGTTTTAGCGCGGTTCATATCTTAACCTAACCTAACCTAAGCTAACCTAATTTAACCTAACCTAACCTTACCTAACCTAACCTAACCGAACGTAACCTAACTTAACCTAACCTAACCTAACCTAACCTAACGACGTTTGCAAGCGCTTTCACATTAGATATCGCAGTTCCCCACTTGTAACGGTGAAAAACACTGCATCTCACTTAGTGACATTGTTTCATGCGGTTTTACGACGGTTCATATCTTAACCGAACCTAACGTTCGCACTTGTATGTAAAAACGCTCTATCACACTGTTTCGTTCACATTTAAGATATTTGCATGACCTCACAGTTTTTCTCCAACTTATTACAGTACAGAACGCTGTATATCGCTAAATGACATCATTCTTTAAGGTTTCACGATGCTTGCATGCGCTTTAACGAGAATATCACAACATAGCAGTTTCGCACTTGTAACGGTACAAGACGCAGTATCTGGCTTGTTCATGCCGTTTTGTGTGCTTTCACAACATTTCACCTATTGCAATTTCGTACATGCAATAAAACAACACTATCTCGTTAGATGACGTCCTTTTTGGTGGTCTCACGACGCTACCTAGCTTAAACTAACATAACTCAACCTAATATAACCTTCGCACTTCTATCGTTAGAAAACATTTTACTCGCTACTTTACAATGCTCTCTACAACATTACGACGGTTTCATGCACTTTCACATTAGATATCGCAGTTCCCGACTTGTAATGGTGAAATAACCTGCATCTCACAAAGTGACATTGTTCAATGCGGTTTCACGACGGTTCATATCTTAACCTAACCTAACATTCGCGCTTGTATCTGAAAACGCCCTATTACACTGTTTCGTTCACAATTACGATATTTGCATGACCTCACAGTTTTTCACCAACTTATTACAGTACAGAACGCTGTCTCTCGCTAAATGACATCATTCTTTAAGGTTTCACGATGCTTGCATGCGCTTTAACGAGAATATCACAACATAGCAGTTTCGCCCTTGTAACGGTACAACACGCAGTATCTCGCTAGTTCATGCCATTTTGTGTGCTTTCACAATATTTCATCTATCGCAGTTTTGTACTCGCAATAAAACAACACTATCTCGTTAGATGACATCGTTTTTGGTGGTTTCACGACGCTACCTAGCTCAAAGTAACCTAACCTTCGCACTTCTATCGTTAGAAAACGTTTTATTCGCTACTTTACAATGTTTTCTACAAGATTACGACGGTTTCA
This sequence comes from Rhipicephalus microplus, assembly GCF_043290135.1. NCBI lineage: Eukaryota > Metazoa > Arthropoda > Arachnida > Ixodida > Ixodidae > Rhipicephalus > Rhipicephalus microplus. Next base: position 5,049,643 of record NW_027464606.1, on the reverse strand, counting down.
TGCGCTTTCACATTAGATATCGCAGTTCCCCACTTGTAATGGTGAAAAACACAGCATCTCACTAAGTGACATTGTTTAATGCGGTTTTAGCGCGGTTCATATCTTAACCTAACCTAACCTAACCTAACCTAACCTAACCCAACCTAACCTAACCTTACTTAACCTACCCTAACCCAACCTAACCTAACCTAACCTAACCAAACCTTACCTAACATAACCTAACCTAACCTAACCTAACCTAAGCAAACCTAACCTAACCTAACCTAACGTAACCTAACCTAACCTAACCTAACGACGTTTGCAAGCGCTTTCACATTAGATATCGCAGTTCCCGACTTTTAATGGTGGAAAACACTACATCTCACTAAGTGACATTGTTTAATGCGGTTTTACGACGGTTCATACCTTAACCTAACTTAAGATTCGCACTTGTATTGAAAAATGCTTTATTACACTGTTTCGTTCACAATTACGATATTTGCATAACCTCACAGTTTTTCACCAACTTATTGCAGTACAGAACGCTGTATCTCGCTAAATGACATTGTTCTTTAAGGTTTCACGATGCTTGCATGCGCTTTAACGAGAATATCACAATATAGCAGTTTCGCACTTGTAACGGTAGAACACGCAGTATTTGGCTTGTTCATGCCGTTTTGTGTGCTTTCACAACATTTCACCTATCGCAGTTTAATACTCGCAATAAAACAACACTATCTCGTTAGATGACGTCGTTTTTGGTAGTTTCACGACGCTACCTAGCTTAAACTAACCTAACCTAACCTAACCTTCGCACTTCTATCGTTAGAAAACGTTTTACTCGCAACTTTACAATGTTTTCTACAAGATTACGACGGTTTCATGCGCTTTCCTATTAGATATCGTAGTTCCTGACTTGTAATGTTGAAAAACACTACATCTAACTAAGTGACATTGTTTAATGCGGTTTTAGCGCGGTTCATATCTTAACCTAACCTAACGTAACCCAACCTAACCTAACCTTACTTAACCCAACCTAACCCAACCTAACCTAACCTACCTTACCTAACATAACCTAACCTAACCTAACCTAACCTAACCTAACCTAACCAAACCTAACCTAACCTAACCTAACGTAACCTAACCTAACCTAACCTAACCTAACCTAACCTAACCTAACCTAACGACGTTTGCAAGCGCTTTCACATTAGATATCGCAGTTCCCGACATTTAATGGTGAAAAACACTGCATCTCACTAAGTGACATTGTTTAATGCGGTTTTACGACGGTTCATATCTTAACCTAACCGAACATTCGCACTTGTATCTAAAAACGCTCTATTACACTGTTTCGTTCACAATTACGATATTTGCTTGACCTCACAGTTTCTCACCAACTTATTACAATACAGAACGCTGTATCTCGCTAAATGACATCGTTCTTTAAGGTTTCACGATGCTTGCATGCGCTTTAACGAGAATATCACAACATAGCAGTTTCGCACTTGTAACGGTACAACACGCAGTATTTGGCTTGTTCATGACGTTTTGTGTGCTTTCACAACATTTCACCTATCGCAGTTTCGTACTCGCAATAAAACAACACTATCTCGTTAGATGACGTCGTTTTTGGTGGTTTCACGACGCTACCTAGCTTAAACTAACCTAACCTAACCTAACCTTCGCACTTCTATCGTTAGAAAACGTTTTATTCGCTACTTTACAATGTTTTCACCAAGATTACGACGGTTTCATGCGCTTTCACATTAGATATCGCAGTTTTTGACTTGTTATGGTGAAAAACACAGCATCTCATTGACATTGTTTAATGCGGTTTTAGCGCGGTTCATATCTTAACCTAACCTAACCTAAGCTAACCTAATTTAACCTAACCTAACCTTACCTAACCTAACCTAACCGAACGTAACCTAACTTAACCTAACCTAACCTAACCTAACCTAACGACGTTTGCAAGCGCTTTCACATTAGATATCGCAGTTCCCCACTTGTAACGGTGAAAAACACTGCATCTCACTTAGTGACATTGTTTCATGCGGTTTTACGACGGTTCATATCTTAACCGAACCTAACGTTCGCACTTGTATGTAAAAACGCTCTATCACACTGTTTCGTTCACATTTAAGATATTTGCATGACCTCACAGTTTTTCTCCAACTTATTACAGTACAGAACGCTGTATATCGCTAAATGACATCATTCTTTAAGGTTTCACGATGCTTGCATGCGCTTTAACGAGAATATCACAACATAGCAGTTTCGCACTTGTAACGGTACAAGACGCAGTATCTGGCTTGTTCATGCCGTTTTGTGTGCTTTCACAACATTTCACCTCTCGCAGTTTAATACTCGCAATAAAACAACACTATCTCGTTAGATGACGTCGTTTTTGGTAGTTTCACGACGCTACCTAGCTTAAACTAACCTAACCTAACCTAACCTTCGCACTTCTATCGTTAGAAAACGTTTTACTCGCAACTTTACAATGTTTTCTACAAGATTACGACGGTTTCATGCGCTTTCCTATTAGATATCGTAGTACCCGACTTGTAATGTTGAAAAACACTACATCTAACTAAGTGACATTGTTTAATGCGGTTTTAGCGCGGTTCATATCTTAACCTAACCTAACGTAACCCAACCTAACCTAACCTTACTTAACCCAACCTAACCCAACCTAACCTAACCTAACCTAACCTTACCTAACATAACCTAACCTAACCTAACCTAACCAAACCTAACCTAACCTAACCTAACGTAACCTAACCTAACCTAACCTAACCTAACCTAACGACGTTTGCAAGCGCTTTCACATTAGATTTATTTATTTTTTATTTATACATGTACCTACATCGCCCTTACGGGCATTATTGTAGGGGGGAGAACAAGCAAAAGAATACAGTACAGTCGATATACCGAAAAAGATGGTTGCGGATAAAAGGCTGTATCGTTTGAAAGAACATAGTCATAACAAAGTGAAACAACACTGTCATAAATAAGGCATCAAATTGCAAATACAAAGCAAAACGTTGAAAGAGAAGAGTGCTATTGGTAACATAGGGCAATAAAAACAAAAAAAAAATAATTAGTACGGAACGTATCAGAAATACAGTAATGATTAGTTCAACAAAAAATTGTGCAAATTTTTAACAAAAGATAAGGGAGGCGCAGAGACAATTTCCTCTGGCAAGCCGTTCCACTCATGCGTGGTTCTTGGAAAAAAAGCGTATTTGAATGCGTTGATCCTGGAAGTGTATTCACGCAGTTTTAAAGAATGGTCAGTACGGGGTGACACATAGGTAGGTGGCTTTATATACTGATCCTTGTCGATGCCTGTTTTGTTCATGAATATGCTGTAAAATAGGGACAGTCGTAGGTATTTTCGCCGGTCAGCTAACAGAGGCCATTGCAATCCTGAACGAATGTCAGCTGATCTTATGGTAAAGTTATAATTGCTTGCCACAAAGCGTGCTGCGCGTGCCTGTACACGCTCCAGGGCTTCTATATTTGATTTTGTTGAGGGGTCCCAGGCACTGCAGGCATATTCTAATATGGGACGCACATTGGATATGTATAGTGTTTCTTTCAACTTAGTTGGTGCCTGTCTGAAATTGCGCCTCAAAAAATTTAGCACTCGACTAGCCTTTAATGTTAAGTAATTAATATGAGCGTTCCAAGATAGGTTGGCAGAAAAAATGACCCCTAGATATTTATATTCTGTTTCAACCGGCAAGGTAGCCCCGGCCATGACGTAATTTGAAATCCGAGGCTGTTTTTTGTTCGTAAACCTCACCAATTTACACTTCGACAGATTTAGTGTCATTCTCCATGAATCACACCAAGAAACTATGGAGTTCAAGTCATTCTGCAATTGAACGGTGTCCGCTTCAGAGGTAATGTTACTGTAAATGCAGCAATCGTCAGCATACAAACGAACACGGCTAGAGAGATTGTCGGAGATATCATTTATAAAAATAAGAAAAAGCAGGGGCCCCAAAACTGACCCTTGTGGCACTCCTGACAATACACCGACGCTTGATGAGCACACACCGTCAAGAATCATTTGTGAGATGCAGATATCGCAGTTCCCGACATTTAATGGTGAAATAACCTGCATCTCACAAAGTGACATTGTTCAATGCGGTTTCACGACGGTTCATATCTTAACCTAACCTAACATTCGCGCTTGTATCTGAAAACGCCCTATTACACTGTTTCGTTCACAATTACGATATTTGCATGACCTCACAGTTTTTCACCAACTTATTACAGTACAGAACGCTGTCTCTCGCTAAATGACATCATTCTTTAAGGTTTCACGATGCTTGCATGCGCTTTAACGAGAATATCACAACATAGCAGTTTCGCCCTTGTAACGGTACAACACACAGTATCTCGCTAGTTCATGCCATTTTGTGTGCTTTCACAATATTTCATCTATCGCAGTTTTGTACTCGCAATAAAACAACACTATCTCGTTAGATGACATCGTTTTTGGTGGTTTCACGACGCTACCTAGCTCAAAGTAACCTAACCTTCGCACTTCTATCGTTAGAAAACGTTTTATTCGCTACTTTACAATGTTTTCTACAAGATTACGACGGTTTCATGCGCTTTCACATTAGATATCGCAGTTCCCCACTTGTAATGGTGAAAAACACAGCATCTCACTAAGTGACATTGTTTAATGCGGTTTTAGCGCGGTTCATATCTTAACCTAACCTAACCTAACCTAACCTAACCTAACCCAACCTAACCTAACCTTACTTAACCTACCCTAACCCAACCTAACCTAACCTAACCTAACCAAACCTTACCTAACATAACCTAACCTAACCTAACCTAACCTAAGCAAACCTAACCTAACCTAACCTAACGTAACCTAACCTAACCTAACCTAACGACGTTTGCAAGCGCTTTCACATTAGATATCGCAGTTCCCGACTTTTAATGGTGGAAAACACTACATCTCACTAAGTGACATTGTTTAATGCGGTTTTACGACGGTTCATACCTTAACCTAACTTAAGATTCGCACTTGTATTGAAAAATGCTTTATTACACTGTTTCGTTCACAATTACGATATTTGCATAACCTCACAGTTTTTCACCAACTTATTGCAGTACAGAACGCTGTATCTCGCTAAATGACATTGTTCTTTAAGGTTTCACGATGCTTGCATGCGCTTTAACGAGAATATCACAATATAGCAGTTTCGCACTTGTAACGGTAGAACACGCAGTATTTGGCTTGTTCATGCCGTTTTGTGTGCTTTCACAACATTTCACCTATCGCAGTTTAATACTCGCAATAAAACAACACTATCTCGTTAGATGACGTCGTTTTTGGTAGTTTCACGACGCTACCTAGCTTAAACTAACCTAACCTAACCTAACCTTCGCACTTCTATCGTTAGAAAACGTTTTACTCGCAACTTTACAATGTTTTCTACAAGATTACGACGGTTTCATGCGCTTTCCTATTAGATATCGTAGTTCCTGACTTGTAATGTTGAAAAACACTACATCCAACTAAGTGACATTGTTTAATGCGGTTTTAGCGCGGTTCATATCTTAACCTAACCTAACGTAACCCAACCTAACCTAACCTTACTTAACCCAACCTAACCCAACCTAACCTAACCTACCTTACCTAACATAACCTAACCTAACCTAACCTAACCTAACCTAACCAAACCTAACCTAACCTAACCTAACGTAACCTAACCTAACCTAACCTAACCTAACCTAACCTAACCTAACGACGTTTGCAAGCGCTTTCACATTAGATATCGCAGTTCCCGACATTTAATGGTGAAAAACACTGCATCTCACTAAGTGACATTGTTTCATGCGGTTTTACGACGGTTCATATCTTAACCGAACCTAACGTTCGCACTTGTATGTAAAAACGCTCTATCACACTGTTTCGTTCACATTTAAGATATTTGCATGACCTCACAGTTTTTCTCCAACTTATTACAGTACAGAACGCTGTATATCGCTAAATGACATCGTTCTTTAAGGTTTCACGATGCTTGCATGCGCTTTAACGAGAATATCACAACATAGCAGTTTCGCACTTGTAACGGTACAAGACGCAGTATCTGGCTTGTTCATGCCGTTTTGTGTGCTTTCACAACATTTCACCTCTCGCAGTTTAATACTCGCAATAAAACAACACTATCTCGTTAGATGACGTCGTTTTTGGTAGTTTCACGACGCTACCTAGCTTAAACTAACCTAACCTAACCTAACCTTCGCACTTCTATCGTTAGAAAACGTTTTACTCGCAACTTTACAATGTTTTCTACAAGAGTACGACGGTTTCATGCGCTTTCCTATTAGATATCGTAGTTCCTGACTTGTAATGTTGAAAAACACTACATCTAACTAAGTGACATTGTTTAATGCGGTTTTAGCGCGGTTCATATCTTAACCTAACCTAACGTAACCCAACCTAACCTAACCTTACTTAACCCAACCTAACCCAACCTAACCTAACCTAACCTTACCTAACATAACCTAACCTAACCTAACCTAACCTAACCTAACCTAACCAAACCTAACCTAACCTAACCTAACGTAACCTAACCTAACCTAACCTAACCTAACCTAACGACGTTTGCAAGCGCTTTCACATTAGATATCGCAGTTCCCGACATTTAACGGTGAAAAACACTGCATCTCACTAAGTGACATTGTTTAATGCGGTTTTACGACGGTTCATATCTTAACCTAACCGAACATTCGCACTTGTATCTAAAAACGCTCTATTACACTGTTTCGTTCACAATTACGATATTTGCATAACCTCACAGTTTTTCACCAACTTATTGCAGTACAGAACGCTGTATCTCGCTAAATGACATTGTTCTTTAAGGTTTCACGATGCTTGCATGCGCTTTAACGAGAATATCACAATATAGCAGTTTCGCACTTGTAACGGTAGAACACGCAGTATTTGGTTTGTTCATGCCGTTTTGTGTGCTTTCACAACATTTCACCTATCGCAGTTTAATACTCGCAATAAAACAACACTATCTCGTTAGATGACGTCGTTTTTGGTAGTTTCACGACGCTACCTAGCTTAAACTAACCTAACCTAACCTAACCTTCGCACTTCTATCGTTAGAAAACGTTTTACTCGCAACTTTACAATGTTTTCTACAAGATTACGACGGTTTCATGCGCTTTCCTATTAGATATCGTAGTACCCGACTTGTAATGTTGAAAAACACTACATCTAACTAAGTGACATTGTTTAATGCGGTTTTAGCGCGGTTCATATCTTAACCTAACCTAACGTAACCCAACCTAACCTAACCTTACTTAACCCAACCTAACCCAACCTAACCTAACCTAACCTAACCTTACCTAACATAACCTAACCTAACCTAACCTAACCAAACCTAACCTAACCTAACCTAACGTAACCTAACCTAACCTAACCTAACCTAACCTAACGACGTTTGCAAGCGCTTTCACATTAGATTTATTTATTTTTTATTTATACATGTACCTACATCGCCCTTACGGGCATTATTGTAGGGGGGAGAACAAGCAAAAGAATACAGTACAGTCGATATACCGAAAAAGATGGTTGCGGATAAAAGGCTGTATCGTTTGAAAGAACATAGTCATAACAAAGTGAAACAACACTGTCATAAATAAGGCATCAAATTGCAAATACAAAGCAAAACGTTGAAAGAGAAGAGTGCTATTGGTAACATAGGGCAATAAAAACAAAAAAAAATAATTAGTACGGAACGTATCAGAAATACAGTAATGATTAGTTCAACAAAAAATTGTGCAAATTTTTAACAAAAGATAAGGGAGGCGCAGAGACAATTTCCTCTGGCAAGCCGTTCCACTCATGCGTGGTTCTTGGAAAAAAAGCGTATTTGAATGCGTTGATCCTGGAAGTGTATTCACGCAGTTTTAAAGAATGGTCAGTACGGGGTGACACATAGGTAGGTGGCTTTATATACTGATCCTTGTCGATGCCTGTTTTGTTCATGAATATGCTGTAAAATAGGGACAGTCGTAGGTATTTTCGCCGGTCAGCTAACAGAGGCCATTGCAATCCTGAACGAATGTCAGCTGATCTTATGGTAAAGTTATAATTGCTTGCCACAAAGCGTGCTGCGCGTGCCTGTACACGCTCCAGGGCTTCTATATTTGATTTTGTTGAGGGGTCCCAGGCACTGCAGGCATATTCTAATATGGGACGCACATTGGATATGTATAGTGTTTCTTTCAACTTAGTTGGTGCCTGTCTGAAATTGCGCCTCAAAAAATTTAGCACTCGACTAGCCTTTAATGTTAAGTAATTAATATGAGCGTTCCAAGATAGGTTGGCAGAAAAAATGACCCCTAGATATTTATATTCTGTTTCAACCGGCAAGGTAGCCCCGGCCATGACGTAATTTGAAATCCGAGGCTGTTTTTTGTTCGTAAACCTCACCAATTTACACTTCGACAGATTTAGTGTCATTCTCCATGAATCACACCAAGAAACTATGGAGTTCAAGTCATTCTGCAATTGAACGGTGTCCGCTTCAGAGGTAATGTTACTGTAAATGCAGCAATCGTCAGCATACAAACGAACACGGCTAGAGAGATTGTCGGAGATATCATTTATAAAAATAAGAAAAAGCAGGGGCCCCAAAACTGACCCTTGTGGCACTCCTGACAATACACCGACGCTTGATGAGCACACACCGTCAAGAATCATTTGTGAGATGCAGATATCGCAGTTCCCGACATTTAATGGTGAAAAACACTGCATCTCACTAAGTGACATTGTTTAATGCGGTTTTACGACGGTTCATATCTTAACCTAACCGAACATTCGCACTTGTATCTAAAAACGCTCTATTACACTGTTTCGTTCACAATTACGATATTTGCTTGACCTCACAGTTTCTCACCAACTTATTACAATACAGAACGCTGTATCTCGCTAAATGACATCGTTCTTTAAGGTTTCACGATGCTTGCATGCGCTTTAACGAGAATATCACAACATAGCAGTTTCGCACTTGTAACGGTACAAGACGCAGTATCTGGCTTGTTCATGCCGTTTTGTGTGCTTTCACAACATTTCACCTATTGCAATTTCGTACATGCAATAAAACAACACTATCTCGTTAGATGACGTCCTTTTTGGTGGTCTCACGACGCTACCTAGCTTAAACTAACAAAACTCAACCTAATATAACCTTCGCACTTCTATCGTTAGAAAACATTTTACTCGCTACTTTACAATGCTCTCTACAACATTACGACGGTTTCATGCACTTTCACATTAGATATCGCAGTTCCCGACTTGTAATGGTGAAATAACCTGCATCTCACAAAGTGACATTGTTCAATGCGGTTTCACGACGGTTCATATCTTAACCTAACCTAACATTCGCGCTTGTATCTCAAAACGCCCTGTTACACTGTTTCGTTCAGAATTACGATATTTGCATGACCTCACAGTTTTTCACCAACTTATTACAGTACAGAACGCTGTCTCTCGCTAAATGACATCATTCTTTAAGGTTTCACGATGCTTGCATGCGCTTTAACGAGAATATCACAACATAGCAGTTTCGCCCTTGTAACGGTACAACACGCAGTATCTCGCTAGTTCATGCCATTTTGTGTGCTTTCACAATATTTCATCTATCGCAGTTTCGTACTCGCAATAAAACAACACTATCTCGTTAGATGACATCGTTTTTGGTGGTTTCACGACGCTACCTAGCTCAAACTAACCTAACCTTCGCACTTCTATCGTTAGAAAACGTTTTATTCGCTACTTTACAATGTTTTCTACAAGATTACGACGGTTTCATGCGCTTTCACATTAGATATCGCAGTTCCCCACTTGTAATGGTGAAAAACACAGCATCTCACTAAGTGACATTGTTTAATGCGGTTTTAGCGCGGTTCATATCTTAACCTAACCTAACCTAACCTAACCTAACCTAACCCAACCTAACCTAACCTTACTTAACCTACCCTAACCCAACCTAACCTAACCTAACCTAACCAAACCTTACCTAACATAACCTAACCTAACCTAACCTAACCAAACCTAACCTAACCTAACCTAACGTAACCTAACCTAACCTAACCTAACGACGTTTGCAAGCGCTTTCACATTAGATATCGCAGTTCCCGACTTTTAATGGTGGAAAACACTACATCTCACTAAGTGACATTGTTTAATGCGGTTTTACGACGGTTCATACCTTAACCTAACTTAAGATTCGCACTTGTATTGAAAAACGCTCTATTACACTGTTTCGTTCACAATTACGATATTTGCATAACCTCACAGTTTTTCACCAACTTATTGCAGTACAGAACGCTGTATCTCGCTAAATGACATTGTTCTTTAAGGTTTCACGATGCTTGCATGCGCTTTAACGAGAATATCACAATATAGCAGTTTCGCACTTGTAACGGTAGAACACGCAGTATTTGGTTTGTTCATGCCGTTTTGTGTGCTTTCACAACATTTCACCTATCGCAGTTTAATACTCGCAATAAAACAACACTATCTCGTTAGATGACGTCGTTTTTGGTAGTTTCACGACGCTACCTAGCTTAAACTAACCTAACCTAACCTAACCTTCGCACTTCTATCGTTAGAAAACGTTTTACTCGCAACTTTACAATGTTTTCTACAAGATTACGACGGTTTCATGCGCTTTCCTATTAGATATCGTAGTTCCTGACTTGTAATGTTGAAAAACACTACATCTAACTAAGTGACATTGTTTAATGCGGTTTTAGCGCGGTTCATATCTTAACCTAACCTAACGTAACCCAACCTAACCTAACCTTACTTAACCCAACCTAACCCAACCTAACCTAACCTACCTTACCTAACATAACCTAACCTAACCTAACCTAACCTAACCTAACCAAACCTAACCTAACCTAACCTAACGTAACCTAACCTAACCTAACCTAACCTAACCTAACGACGTTTGCAAGCGCTTTCACATTAGATATCGCAGTTCCCGACATTTAATGGTGAAAAACACTGCATCTCACTAAGTGACATTGTTTAATGCGGTTTTACGACGGTTCATATCTTAACCTAACCGAACATTCGCACTTGTATCTAAAAACGCTCTATTACACTGTTTCGTTCACAATTACGATATTTGCTTGACCTCACAGTTTCTCACCAACTTATTACAATACAGAACGCTGTATCTCGCTGAATGACATCGTTCTTTAAGGTTTCACGATGCTTGCATGCGCTTTAACGAGAATATCACAACATAGCAGTTTCGCACTTGTAACGGTACAACACGCAGTATTTGGCTTGTTCATGACGTTTTGTGTGCTTTCACAACATTTCACCTATCGCAGTTTCGTACTCGCAATAAAACAACACTATCTCGTTAGATGACGTCGTTTTTGGTGGTTTCACGACGCTACCTAGCTTAAACTAACCTAACCTAACCTAACCTTCGCACTTCTATCGTTAGAAAACGTTTTATTCGCTACTTTACAATGTTTTCACCAAGATTACGACGGTTTCATGCGCTTTCACATTAGATATCGCAGTTTTTGACTTGTTATGGTGAAAAACACAGCATCTCATTGACATTGTTTAATGCGGTTTTAGCGCGGTTCATATCTTAACCTAACCTAACCTAAGCTAACCTAATTTAACCTAACCTAACCTTACCTAACCTAACCTAACCGAACGTAACCTAACTTAACCTAACCTAACCTAACCTAACCTAACGACGTTTGCAAGCGCTTTCACATTAGATATCGCAGTTCCCCACTTGTAACGGTGAAAAACACTGCATCTCACTTAGTGACATTGTTTCATGCGGTTTTACGACGGTTCATATCTTAACCGAACCTAACGTTCGCACTTGTATGTAAAAACGCTCTATCACACTGTTTCGTTCACATTTAAGATATTTGCATGACCTCACAGTTTTTCTCCAACTTATTACAGTACAGAACGCTGTATATCGCTAAATGACATCATTCTTTAAGGTTTCACGATGCTTGCATGCGCTTTAACGAGAATATCACAACATAGCAGTTTCGCACTTGTAACGGTAGAACACGCAGTATTTGGTTTGTTCATGCCGTTTTGTGTGCTTTCACAACATTTCACCTATCGCAGTTTAATACTCGCAATAAAACAACACTATCTCGTTAGATGACGTCGTTTTTGGTAGTTTCACGACGCTACCTAGCTTAAACTAACCTAACCTAACCTAACCTTCGCACTTCTATCGTTAGAAAACGTTTTACTCGCAACTTTACAATGTTTTCTACAAGATTACGACGGTTTCATGCGCTTTCCTATTAGATATCGTAGTTCCCGACTTGTAATGTTGAAAAACACTACATCTAACTAAGTGACATTGTTTAATGCGGTTTTAGCGCGGTTCATATCTTAACCTAACCTAACCTAACCCAACCTAACCTAACCTTACTTAACCCAACCTAACCCAACCTAACCTAACCTAACCTAACCTTACCTAACATAACCTAACCTAATGACGTTTGCAAGCGCTTTCACATCAGATATCGCAGTTCCCGACTTGTAATGGTGAAAAACACTGCATCTCACTAAGTGACATTGTTTAATGCAGTTTTACGACATTTAATATCTTAACCTAACCTAACATTCGTACTTGTATTGAAAAACGCTCTATTACACTGTTTCGTTCACAATTACGATATTTGCATAACCTCACAGTTTTTCACCAACTTATTGCAGTACAGAGCGCTGTCTCTCGCTAAATGACATCATTCTTTAAGGTTTCATGATGCTTGCATGCGCTTTAACGAGAATATCACAACATAGCAGTTTCGCACTTGTAACGGTACAACACGCAGTATTTGGCTTGTTCATGACGTTTTGTGTGCTTTCACAACATTTCACCTATCGCAGTTTCGTACTCGCAATAAAACAACACTATCTCCTTAGATGACGTCGTTTTTGGTGGTTTCACGACGCTACCTAGCTTAAACTAACATAACTCAACCTAACATAACCTTCGGACTTCTATCGTTAGAAAACGTTTTACTCGCTACTTTACATTGCTTTCTACATTATTACGACGGTTTCAAGCGCTTTCACATTAGATATCGCAGTTCCCAACTTGTAAAGGTGAAAAACACTGCATCTCACTAAGTGACATTGTTTAGCGCGGTTTTACGACGGTTCATACCTTAACCTAACGTAACCTAACCTAACCTAACCTAACCTTACCTAACCTAACCTAACCTAACCTAACCCAACCCAACCCAACCTAACCTAACCTAACCTAAACTAACCTAACCCAACCTAACCTAACCTAACCTAACCTAACCCAACCTAACCCAACCCAACCCAACCTAACCTAACCTAAGCTAACCTAACCTAACCTAACCAAACCTAACCTAACCTAACCTAACGTAACCTAACCTAACCTAACCTATTCTAACGTAACCTAACCTTACCTGATCTAACCTAACCTAACGTAACCTAACCTAACCTAACATAACCTAACGTAACCTAACCTAACCTAACCTAACCTAACGTAACCTAACCTAACCTAACCAAACCTAACCCAACCCAACCAAACCCAACAACACCTTATAAAACTTCTAGGCGCGTAAAACTTCAGACAACTAACATAAGAGACAAGGACGAGCGCAGACTTTCAACTGATTTTATTACTACTACGACACACATATATATATTAGAAAGAAGATAAGCAACACACAAAATCAAAAGGCGAAAAGAGAGATTGCAAAAACATCACACAAAATCAAAAGGCGAAAAGAGAGATTGCAAAAACATCACGTGCTCACCCTGGGCCCCCACGTGCCGAATTTAAAAACGCCAATTCTTTCCCAGATAATGCTATCGATGGTTTGCTGATACAGCTACCTCGAGCAATTGCTGCAGCTTCAATTACAAGTCTTGTGCCTTCATTAGGGTGGGACGCGAGAACCCTTGTCTGTTCAAACAAAGGCTGGCATCCACATTCGGAACAATGAGCGGCCAAAAAACCGTCCCGTCCTGCATTTCTTACTTTCTGGCAATGTTCTTGAAGTCTTACATTGAGGCACCTGCCCGACTGACCGACGTACTCAAGTCCACAAGACAAAGGTACGCCATAAACAATCCCTGTTGCACACTCAACAAACTTCTTTCGGTGCTTAATTTTGCAGCTACTCGTAGTGGTTCCTACGGGGCTTGTTTGGACAGATAATTTTGACAATTTATTCGGTGCGGAAAAAACCACTGACACGCCCGCTCTCTGGCCTATTTTCTTGAGTTTATGCGAGATACCATGTAGATACGGTATCACCGCCACCCTCTTGGGAGTTGCTTCTTGTAAAACGTCCCCATCGTTACCGGCCCTTGATTGTCTGCGCAGCTTCTCACACACAGAAACTAGCAACGAACCGGGATAGCCCGCTGCCTCTAGACGGAGAATCTGCCTGTCGAAACTTCGCTGGACTGAGTGGAAGCAAGATTTTGTTAAAGCGTTATCAACACCCACCCCAACCTAACCTAACCTAACCTAACCATACCTAACCTAACCAAATTATCCTTACCTAACCTAACCAAATTATCCTTACCTAACCTAACCTAACCTAACCTAACGTAACCTAACCTAACCTAACGTAACCTAACCTAACCTAACCTAACCTAACCCAACGTAACCTAACCTAACCTAACCTAACTCAACTCAACCCAACCTAACCAAATCTAACCTAACCTAACCTAACCTAACCAAACCTAACCTAACCTAACCTAACGACGGTTGCAAGCGCTTTCACATTAGATATCGCAGTTCCCGACTTGTAATGGTGAAAAACACTGCATCTCACTAAGTGACATTGTTTAATGCGGTTTTACGACGGTTCATATCTTAACCTAACCGAACATTCGCACTTGTATCTAAAAACGCTCTATTACACTGTTTCGTTCACAATTACGATATTTGCATGACCTCACAGTTTTTCACTAACTTATTACAGTACAGAACGCTGTCTCTCGCTAAATGACATCATTCTTTAAGGTTTCACGATGCTTGCATGCGCTTTAACGAGAATATCACAGCATAGCAGTTTCGCACTTGTAACGGTACAACACGCAGTATTTGGCTTGTTCACGACGTTTTGTGTGCTTTCACAACATTTCACCTATCGCAGTTTAATACTCGCAATAAAACAACACTATCTCGTTAGATGACGTCGTTTTTGGTAGTTTCACGACGCTACCTAGCTCAAACTAACCTAACCTTCGCACTTCTATTGTTAGAAAAGGTTTTATTCGCTACTTTACTATGTTTTCTACAAGATTACGACGGTTTCATGCGCTTTCACATTAGATATCGCAGTTCCCGACTTGTAATGGTGAAAAGCACAGCATCTCACTAAGTGACATTGTTTAATGCGGTTTTAGCGCGGTTCATATCTTAACCTAACCTAACCTAACCTAGCCTAACCCAACCTAACCTAACCTTACTTAACCTACCCTAACCCAACCTAACCTAACCTAACCAAACCTTACCTAACATAACCTAACCTAACCTAACCAAACCTAACCTAACCTAACCTAACGTAACCTAACCTAACCTAACCTAACCTAACCTAACGACGTTTGCAAGCGCTTTCACATTAGATATCGCAGTTCCCGACTTGTAATGGTGAAAAACACTGCTGACTAAGTGACATTGTTTAATGCGGTTTTGCGACGGTTCATATCTTAACCGGACTTAAGATTCGCACTTGTATTGAAAAACGCTCTATTACACTGTTTCGTTCACAATTACGATATTTGCATAACCTCACAGTTTTTCACCAACTTATTGCAGTACAGAACGCTGTATCTCGCTAAATGACTTCGTTTTTTAAGGTTTCACGATGCTTGCATGTGCTTTAACGAGAATATCACATTATAGCAGTTTCGCACTTGTAACGGTACAACACGCAGTATCTGGCTTGTTCATGCCGTTTTGTGTGCTTTCACAACATTTCACCTATTGCAATTTCGTACATGCAATAAAACAACACTATCTCGTTAGATGACGTCCTTTTTGGTGGTCTCACGACGCTACCTAGCTTTAACATAATTCAACCTAACCTAATCTTCGCACTTCTATCGTTATAAAACGTTTTACTCGCTACTTTACAATGCTCTCTACAACATTACGACGGTTTCATGCACTTTCACATTAGATATCGCAGTTCCCGACTTGTAATGGTGAAAAAACCTGCATCTCACAAAGTGACATTGTTCAATGCGGTTTTACGACGGTTCATATCTTAACCTAACCTAACATTCGCGCTTGTATCTCAAAACGCTCTATTACACTGTTTCGTTCACAATTACGATATTTGCATGACCTCACAGTTTTTCACCAACTTATTACAGTACAGAACGCTGTCTCTCGCTAAATGACATTGTTCTTTAAGGTTTCACGATGCTTGCATGCGCTTTAACGAGAATATCACAACATAGCAGTTTCGCACTTGTAACGGTACAACACGCAGTATTTGGCTTGTTCATGACGTTTTGTGTGCTTTCACAACATTTCACCTATCGCAGTTTCGTACTCGCAATAAAACAACACTATCTCGTTAGATGACGTCGTTTTTGGTGGTTTCACGACGCTACCTAGCTTAAACTAACCTAACCTAACCTAACCTTCGCACTACTATCGTTAGAAAACGTTTTATTCGCTACTTTACAATGTTTTCACCAAGATTACGACGGTTTCATGCGCTTTCCTATTAGATATCGTAGTTCCCGACTTGTAATGTTGAAAAACACTACATCTAACTAAGTGACATTGTTTAATGCGGTTTTAGCGCGGTTCATATCTTAACCTAACCTAACCTAACCCAACCTAACCTAACCTTACTTAACCCAACCTAACCCAACCTAACCTAACCTAACCTAACCTTACCTAACATAACCTAACCTAACCTAACCTAACCTAACCAAACCTAACCTAACCTAACCTAACCTAACCTAACCTAACCTAACCTAACCTAACCTAACCTAACGACGTTTGCAAGCGCTTTCACATTAGATATCGCAGTTCCCGACATTTAATGGTGAAAAACACTGCATCTCACTAAGTGACATTGTTTAATGCGGTTTTACGACGGTTCATATCTTAACCTAACCGAACATTCGCACTGGTATCTAAAAACGCTCTATTACACTGTTTCGTTCACAATTACGATATTTGCTTGACCTCACAGTTTCTCACCAACTTATTACAATACAGAACGCTGTATCTCGCTAAATGACATCATTCTTTAGGGTTTCACGATACTTGCATGCGCTTTAACGAGAATATCACAATAAAGCAGTTTCGCACTTGTAACGGCACAAGACGCAGTATCTGGCTAATTCATGCCATTTTGTGTGCTTTCACAATATTTCACCTATCGCAGTTTCGTACTCGCAATAAAACAACACTATCTCGTTAGATGACATCGTTTTTGGTGGTTTCACGACGCTACCTAGCTTAAACTAACCTAACCTTCGCACTTCTATCGTTAGAAAACGTTTTATTCGCTACTTTACAATGTTTTCTACAAGATTACGACGGTTTCATGCGCTTTCACATTAGATATCGCAGTTCCCCACTTGTAATGGTGAAAAACACAGCATCTCACTAAGTGACATTGTTTAATGCGGTTTTAGCGCGGTTCATATCTTAACCTAACCTAACCTAACCTAACCTAACCTAACCTAACCCAACCTAACCTAACCTTACTTAACCTACCCTAACCCAACCTAACCTAACCAAACCTTACCTAACATAACCTAACCTAACCTAACCTAACCAAACCTAACCTAACCTAACCTAACGTAACCTAACCTAACCTAACCTAACGACGTTTGCAAGCGCTTTCACATTAGATATCGCAGTTCCCGACTTTTAATGGTGGAAAACACTACATCTCACTAAGTGACATTGTTTAATGCGGTTTTACGACGGTTCATACCTTAACCTAACTTAAGATTCGCACTTGTATGGAAAAACGCTCTATTACACTGTTTCGTTCACAATTACGATATTTGCATAACCTCACAGTTTTTCACCAACTTATTGCAGTACAGAACGCTGTATCTCGCTAAATGACATTGTTCTTTAAGGTTTCACGATGCTGGCATGCGCTTTAACGAGAATATCACAATATAGCAGTTTCGCACTTGTAACGGTAGAACACGCAGTATTTGGCTTGTTCATGCCGTTTTGTGTGCTTTCACAACATTTCACCTATCGCAGTTTAATACTCGCAATAAAACAACACTATCTCGTTAGATGACGTCGTTTTTGGTAGTTTCACGACGCTACCTAGCTTAAACTAACCTAACCTAACCTTCGCACTTCTATCGTTAGAAAACGTTTTACTCGCAACTTTACAATGTTTTCTACAAGATTACGACGGTTTCATGCGCTTTCCTATTAGATATCGTAGTTCCCGACTTTTAATGTTGAAAAACACTACATCTAACTAAGTGACATTGTTTAATGCGGTTTTAGCGCGGTTCATATCTTAACCTAACCTAACCTAACCCAACCTAACCTAACCTTACTTAACCCAACCTAACCCAACCTAACCTAACCTAACCTTACCTAACATAACCTAACCTAACCTAACCTAACCAAACCTAACCTAACCTAACCTAACGTAACCTAACCTAACCTAACCTAACCTAACCTAACGACGTTTGCAAGCGCTTTCACATTAGATATCGCAGTTCCCGACATTTAATGGTGAAAAACACTGCATCTCACTAAGTGACATTGTTTAATGCGGCTTTACGACGGTTCATATCTTAACCTAACTTAAGATTCGCACTTGTATTGAAAAACGCTCTATTACACTGTTTCGTTCACAATTACGATATTTGCATAACCTCACAGTTTTTCACCAACTTATTGCAGTACAGAACGCTGTATCTCGCTAAATGACATTGTTCTTTGAGGTTTCACGATGCTTGCATGCGCTTTAACGAGAATATCACAATATAGCAGTTTCGCACTTGTAACGGTAGAACACGCAGTATTTGGCTTGTTCATGCCGTTTTGTGTGCTTTCACAACATTTCACCTACCGCTGTTTAATACTCGCAATAAAACAACACTATCTCGTTAGATGACGTCGTTTTTGGTAGTTTCACGACGCTACCTAGCTTAAACTAACCTAACCTAACCTAACCTTCGCACTTCTGTCGTTAGAAAACGTTTTACTCGCAACTTTACAATGTTTTCTACAAGATTACGACGGTTTCATGCGCTTTCCTATTAGATATCGTAGTTCCCGACTTGTAATGTTGAAAAACACTACATCTAACTAAGTGACATTGTTTAATGCGGTTTTAGCGCGGTTCATATTTTAACCTAACCTAACCTAACCTAACCTAACCCAACCTAACCTAACCTTACTTAACCCGACCTAACCCAACCTAACCTAACCTAACCTAACCAAACCTTACTTAACATAACCTAACCTAACCTAACCTAACCAAACCTAACCTACCTAACCTAACCTAACCTAACGTAACCTAACCTAACCTAACCTAACGACGTTTGCAAGCGCTTTCACATTAGATATCGCAGTTCCCGACTTGTAATGGTGAAAGACACTGCATCTCACTACGTGACATTGTTTAATGCGGTTTTACGACGGTTCATATCTTAACCTAACCGAACATTCGCACTTGTATCTAAAAACGCTCTATTACACTGTTTCGTTCACAATTACGATATTTGCGTGACCTCACAGTTTTTCACCAACCTTTTACAGTACAGAACGCTGTCTCTCGCTAAATGACATCATACTTTAAGGTTTCACGATGCTTGCATGCGCTTTAACGAGAATATCACAACATAGCAGTTTCGCACTTGTAACGGTACAACACGCAGTATTTGGCTTGTTCATGACGTTTTGTGTGCTTTCACAACATTTCACCTATCGCAGTTTCGTACTCGCAATAAAACAACACTATCTCGTTAGATGACGTCGTTTTTGGTGGTTTCACGACGCTACCTAGCTTAAACTAACATAACTCAACCTAACATAACCTTCGGACTTCTATCGTTAGAAAACGTTTTACTCGCTACTTTACATTGCTTTCTACAACATTACGACGGTTTCAAGCGCTTTCACATTCGATATCGCAGTTCCCAACTTGTAAAGGTGAAAAACACTGCATCTCACTAAGTGACATTGTTTAACGCGGTATTACGACGGTTCATACCTTAACCTAACGTAACCTAACCTAACTTAACCTAACCTTACCTAACCTAACCTAACCTAACCCAACCCAACCCAACCTAACCTAACCTAACCTAAACTAACCTAACCAAACCTAACCTAACCTAACCTAACCTAACCTAACGTAACCTAACCTAACCTAACCTATTCTAACGTAACCTAACCTTACCTGATCTAACCTAACCTAACGTAACCTAACCTAACCTAAAATAACCTAACGTAACCTAACCTAACCTAACCTAACGTAACCTAACCTAACCTAACCAAACCTAACCCTACCCAACCCAACCCAACAACACCCACCCCAACCTAACCTAACCTAACCTAACCTTACCTAACCTAACCAAATTATCCTTACCTAACCTAACCTAACCTAACGTAACCTAACCTAACCTAACGTAGCCTAACCTAACCTAACCCAACGTAACCTAACCTAACCTAACCCAACTCAACCCAACCTAACCTAATCTAACCTAACCTAACCTAACCTAACCAAACCTAACCTAACCTAACCTAACCTAACGACGGTTGCAAGCGCTTTCACATTAGATATCGCAGTTCCCGACTTGTAATGGTGAAAAACACTGCATCTCACTAAGTGACATTGTTTAATGCGGTTTTACGACGGTTCATATCTTAACCTAACCGAACATTCGCACTTGTATCTAAAAACGCTCTATTACACTGTTTCGTTCACAATTACGATATTTGCATAACCTCACAGTTTTTCACCAACTTATTGCAGTACAGAACGCTGTATCTCGCTAAATGACATTGTTCTTTAAGGTTTCACGATGCTTGCATGCGCTTTAACGAGAATATCACAATATAGCAGTTTCGCACTTGTAACGGTAAAACACGCAGTATTTGGCTTGTTCATGCCGTTTTGTGTGCTTTCACAACATTTCACCTATCGCAGTTTAATACTCGCAATAAAACAACACTATCTCGTTAGATGACGTCGTTTTTGGTAGTTTCACGACGCTACCTAGCTCAAACTAACCTGACCTGCGCACTTCTATCGTTAGAAAACGTTTTATTCGCTACTTTACTATGTTTTCTACAAGATTACGACGGTTTCATACGCTTTCACATTAGATATTGCAGTTCCCGACTTGTAATGGTGAAAAACACAGCATCTCACTAAGTGACATTGTTTAATGCGGTTTTAGCGCGGTTCATATCTTAACCTAACCTAACCTAACCTAACCTTACTTAACCTACCCTAACCCAACCTAACCTAACCTAACCTAACCAAACCTTACCTAACATAACCTAACCTAACCTAACCTAACCAAACCTAACCTAATCTAACCTAACGTAACCTAACCTAACCTAACCTAACCTAACGACGTTTGCAAGCGCTTTCACATTAGTTATCGCAGTTCCCGACTTGTAATGGTGAAAAACACTGCATCTCACTAAGTGACATTGTTTAATGCGGTTTTACGACGGTTCATATCTTGACCTAACCTAACATTCGCGCTTGTATCTCAAAACGCTCTATTACACTGTTTCGTTCACAATTACGATATTTGCATGACCTCACAGTTTTCACCAACTTATTACAGTACAGAACGCTGTCTCTCGCTAAATGACATCATTCTTTAAGGTTTCACGATGCTTGCATGCGCTTTAACGAGAATATCACAACATAGCAGTTTCGCACTTGTAACGGTACAACACGCAGTATTTGGCTTGTTCATGACGTTTTGTGTGCTTTCACATTTCACCTATCGCAGTTTCGTACTCGCAATAAAACAACACTATCTCGTTAGATGACATCGTTTTTGGTGGTTTCACGACGCTACCTAGCTTAAACTAACATAACTCAACCTAACATAACCTTTGGACTTCTATCGTTAGAAAACGTTTTACTCGCTACTTTATATTGCTTTCTACAACATTACGACGGTTTCAAGCGCTTTCACATAAGATATCGCAGTTCCCAACTTGTAAAGGTGAAAAACACTGCATCTCACTAAGTGACATTGTTTAACGCGGTTTTACGACGGTTCATACCTTAACCTAACGTAACCTAACCTAACCTTACCTAACCTAACCTAACCTAACCTAACCCAACCCAACCCAACCTAACCTAACCTAACCTAACCTAAACTAACCTAACCCAACCTAACCTAACCTAACCTAACCTAACCTAACCCAACCTAACCCAACCCAACCCAACCTAACCTAACCTAACCTAACCTAAACTAACCTAACCAAACCTAACCTAAGCTAACCTAACCTAACCTCACGTAACCTAACCTAAGCTAACCTAACCTAACCTAACGTAACCTAACCTAATCTAACCTATTCTAACGTAACCTAACCTTACCTGATCTAACCTAACCTAACGTAACCTAACCTAACCTAACATAACCTAACATAACCTAACCTAACCTAACCTAACATAACCTAACCTAACCTAACCAAACCTAACCCAACCCAACCCAACCCAACACCCACCCCAACGTAACCTAACCTAACCTTACCTAACCTAACCAAATTATCCTTACCTAACCTAACCTAACCTAACGTAACCTAACCTAACCTAACGTAGCCTAACCTAACCTAACCCAACGTAACCTAACCTAACCTAACCCAACTCAACCCAACCTAACCTAATCTAACCTAACCTAACCTAACCTAACCAAACCTAACCTAACCTAACCTAACGACGGTTGCAAGCGCTTTCACATTAGATATCGCAGTTCCCGACTTGTAATGGTGAAAAACACTGCATCTCACTAAGTGACATTGTTTAATGCGGTTTTACGACGGTTCATATCTTAACCTAACCTAACATTCGCGCTTGTATCTCAAAACGCTCTATTACACTGTTTCGTTCACAATTACGATATTTGCATGACCTCACAGTTTTCACCAACTTATTACAGTACAGAACGCTGTCTCTCGCTAAATGACATCATTCTTTAAGGTTTCACGATGCTTGCATGCGCTTTAACGAGAATATCACAACATAGCAGTTTCGCACTTGTAACGGTACAACACGCAGTATTTGGCTTGTTCACGACGTTTTGTGTGCTTTCACAACATTTCACCTATCGCAGTTCAATACTCCCAATAAAACAACACTATCTCGTTAGATGACGTCGTTTTTGGTAGTTTCACGACGCTACCTAGCTCAAACTAACCTAACCTTCGCACTTCTATTGTTAGAAAACGTTTTATTCGCTACTTTACTATGTTTTCTACAAGATTACGACGGTTTCATGCGCTTTCACATTAGATATCGCAGTTCCCGACTTGTAATGGTGAAAAACACAGCATCTCACTAAGTGACATTGTTTAATGCGGTTTTAGCGCGGTTCATATCTTAACCTAACCTAACCTAACCTAGCCTAACCCAACCTAATCTAACCTTACTTAACCTACCCTAACCCAACCTAACCTAACCTAACCTAACCAAACCTTACCTAACATAACCTAACCTAACCTAACCTAACCTAACCAAACCTAACCTAACCTAACCTAACGTAACCTAACCTAACCTAACCTAACCTAACCTAACGACGTTTGCAAGCGCTTTCACATTAGATATCGCAGTTCCCGACTTGTAATGGTGAAAAACACTGCTGACTAAGTGACATTGTTTAATGCGGTTTTGCGACGGTTCATATCTTAACCGGACTTAAGATTCGCACTTGTATTGAAAAACGCTCTATTACACTGTTTCGTTCACAATTACGATATTTGCATGACCTCACAGTTTTCACCAACTTATTACAGTACAGAACGCTGTCTCTCGCTAAATGACATCATTCTTTAAGGTTTCACGATGCTTGCATGCGCTTTAACGAGAATATCACAACATAGCAGTTTCGCACTTGTAACGGTACAACACGCAGTATTTGGCTTGTTCATGACGTTTTGTGTGCTTTCACATTTCACCTATCGCAGTTTCGTACTCGCAATAAAACAACACTATCTCGTTAGATGACATCGTTTTTGGTGGTTTCACGACGCTACCTAGCTTAAACTAACATAACTCAACCTAACATAACCTTTGGACTTCTATCGTTAGAAAACGTTTTACTCGCTACTTTATATTGCTTTCTACAACATTACGACGGTTTCAAGCGCTTTCACATTAGATATCGCAGTTCCCAACTTGTAAAGGTGAAAAACACTGCATCTCACTAAGTGACATTGTTTAACGCGGTTTTACGACGGTTCATACCTTAACCTAACGTAACCTAACCTAACCTTACCTAACCTAACCTAACCTAACCTAACCCAACCCCACCCAACCTAACCTAACCTAACCTAACCTAAACTAACCTAACCCAACCTAACCTAACCTAACCTAACCTAACCCAACCTAACCCAACCCAACCCAACCTAACCTAACCTAACCTAACCTAAACTAACCTAACCAAACCTAACCTAAGCTAACCTAACCTAACCTAACGTAACCTAACCTAAGCTAACCTAACCTAACCTAACGTAACCTAACCTAATCTAACCTATTCTAACGTAACCTAACCTTACCTGATCTAACCTAACCTAACGTAACCTAACCTAACCTAACATAACCTAACGTAACCTAACCTAACCTAACCTAACATAACCTAACCTAACCTAACCAAACCTAACCCAACCCAACCCAACCCAACACCCACCCCAACGTAACCTAACCTAACCTTACCTAACCTAACCAAATTATCCTTACCTAACCTAACCTAACCTAACGTAACCTAACCTAACCTAACGTAGCCTAACCTAACCTAACCCAACGTAACCTAACCTAACCTAACTCAACCCAACCTAACCTAATCTAACCTAACCTAACCTAACCTAACCTAACCAAACCTAACCTAACCTAACCTAACCTAACCTAACGACGGTTGCAAGCGCTTTCACATTAGATATCGCAGTTCCCGACTTGTAATGGTGAAAAACTGCATCTCACTAAGTGACATTGTTTAATGCGGTTTTACGACGGTTCATATCTTAACCTAACCGAACATTCGCACTTGTATCTAAAAACGCTCTATTACACTGTTTCGTTCACAATTACGATATTTGCATAACCTCACAGTTTTTCACCAACTTATTGCAGTACAGAACGCTGTATCTCGCTAAATGACATTGTTCTTTGAGGTTTCACGATGCTTGCATGCGCTTTAACGAGAATATCACAATATAGCAGTTTCGCACTTGTAACGGTAGAACACGCAGTATTTGGCTTGTTCATGCCGTTTTGTGTGCTTTCACAACATTTCACCTACCGCTGTTTAATACTCGCAATAAAACAGCACTATCTCGTTAGATGACGTCGTTTTTGGTAGTTTCACGACGCTACCTAGCTTAAACTAACCTAACCTAACCTAACCTTCGCACTTCTGTCGTTAGAAAACGTTTTACTCGAAACTTTACAATGTTTTCTACAAGATTACGACGGTTTCATGCGCTTTCCTATTAGATATCGTAGTTCCCGACTTGTAATGTTGAAAAACACTACATCTAACTAAGTGACATTGTTTAATGCGGTTTTAGCGCGGTTCATATTTTAACCTAACCTAACCTAACCTAACCTAACCCAACCTAACCTAACCTTACTTAACCCGACCTAACCCAACCTAACCTAACCTAACCTAACCAAACCTTACTTAACATAACCTAACCTAACCTAACCTAACCAAACCTAACCTACCTAACCTAACCTAACCTAACGTAACCTAACCTAACCTAACCTAACGACGTTTGCAAGCGCTTTCACATTAGATATCGCAGTTCCCGACTTGTAATGGTGAAAGACACTGCATCTCACTACGTGACATTGTTTAATGCGGTTTTACGACGGTTCATATCTTAACCTAACCGAACATTCGCACTTGTATCTAAAAACGCTCTATTACACTGTTTCGTTCACAATTACGATATTTGCGTGACCTCACAGTTTTTCACCAACCTTTTACAGTACAGAACGCTGTCTCTCGCTAAATGACATCATTCTTTAAGGTTTCACGATGCTTGCATGCGCTTTAACGAGAATATCACAACATAGCAGTTTCGCACTTGTAACGGTACAACACGCAGTATTTGGCTTGTTCATGACGTTTTGTGTGCTTTCACAACATTTCACCTATCGCAGTTCAATACTCCCAATAAAACAACACTATCTCGTTAGATGACGTCGTTTTTGGTAGTTTCACGACGCTACCTAGCTTAAACTAACCTAACCTAACCTAACCTTCGCACTTCTATCGTTAGAAAACGTTTTACTCGCAACTTTACAATGTTTTCTACAAGATTACGACGGTTTCATGCGCTTTCACATTAGATATCGCAGTTCCCAACTTGTAAAGGTGAAAAACACTGCATCTCACTAAGTGACATTGTTTAACGCGGTTTTACGACGGTTCATACCTTAACCTAACGTAACCTAACCTAACTTAACCTAACCTTACCTAACCTAACCTAACCTAACCCAACCCAACCCAACCTAACCTAACCTAACCTAAACTAACCTAACCAAACCTAACCTAACCTAACCTAACCTAACCTAACGTAACCTAACCTAACCTAACCTATTCTAACGTAACCTAACCTTACCTGATCTAACCTAACCTAACGTAACCTAACCTAACCTAAAATAACCTAACGTAACCTAACCTAACCTAACCTAACGTAACCTAACCTAACCTAACCAAACCTAACCCAACCCAACCCAACCCAACAACACCCACCCCAACCTAACCTAACCTAACCTAACCTTACCTAACCTAACCAAATTATCCTTACCTAACCTAACCTAACCTAACGTAACCTAACCTAACCTAACGTAGCCTAACCTAACCTAACCCAACGTAACCTAACCTAACCTGACCCAACTCAACCCAACCTAACCTAATCTAACCTAACCTAACCTAACCTAACCAAACCTAACCTAACCTAACCTAACCTAACGACGGTTGCAAGCGCTTTCACATTAGATATCGCAGTTCCCGACTTGTAATGGTGAAAAACACTGCATCTCACTAAGTGACATTGTTTAATGCGGTTTTACGACGGTTCATATCTTAACCTAACCGAACATTCGCACTTGTATCTAAAAACGCTCTATTACACTGTTTCGTTCACAATTACGATATTTGCATAACCTCACAGTTTTTCACCAACTTATTGCAGTACAGAACGCTGTATCTCGCTAAATGACATTGTTCTTTAAGGTTTCACGATGCTTGCATGCGCTTTAACGAGAATA
Source organism: Rhipicephalus microplus (assembly GCF_043290135.1). Lineage (NCBI taxonomy): Eukaryota > Metazoa > Arthropoda > Arachnida > Ixodida > Ixodidae > Rhipicephalus > Rhipicephalus microplus. The sequence continues at coordinate 5,022,124 of NW_027464606.1, read as the reverse complement.
TCACAATATAGCAGTTTCGCACTTGTAACGGTAAAACACGCAGTATTTGGCTTGTTCATGCCGTTTTGTGTCCTTTCACAACATTTCACCTATCGCAGTTTAATACTCGCAATAAAACAACACTATCTCGTTAGATGACGTCGTTTTTGGTAGTTTCACGACGCTACCTAGCTCAAACTAACCTGACCTGCGCACTTCTATCGTTAGAAAACGTTTTATTCGCTACTTTACTATGTTTTCTACAAGATTACGACGGTTTCAAGCGCTTTCACATTCGATATCGCAGTTCCCAACTTGTAAAGGTGAAAAACACTGCATCTCACTAAGTGACATTGTTCAACGCGGTTTTACGACGGTTCATACCTTAACCTAACGTAACCTAACCTAACTTAACCTAACCTTACCTAACCTAACCTAACCTAACCCAACCCAACCCAACCTAACCTAACCTAACCTAAACTAACCTAACCAAACCTAACCTAACCTAACCTAACCTAACCTAACCTATTCTAACGTAACCTAACCTTACCTGATCTAACATAACCTAACGTAACCTAACCTAACCTAACATAACCTAACGTAACCTAACCTAACCTAACCTAACGTAACCTAACCTAACCTAACCAAACCTAACCCAACCCAACCCAACCCAACAACACCCACCCCAACCTAACCTAACCTAACCTAACCTAACCTTACCTAACCTAACCAAATTATCCTTACTTAACCTAACCTAACCTAACGTAACCTAACCTAACCAAACGTAGCCTATCCTAACCTAACCTAACCTAACCCAACGTAACCTAACCTAACCTAACCCAACTCAACCCAACCTAACCTAATCTAACCTAACCTAACCTAACCTAACCAAACCTAACCTAACCTAACCTAACCTAACGACGGTTGCAAGCGCTTTCACATTAGATATCGCAGTTCCCGACTTGTAATGGTGAAAAACTGCATCTCACTAAGTGACATTGTTTAATGCGGTTTTACGACGGTTCATATCTTAACCTAACCGAACATTCGCACTTGTATCTAAAAACGCTCTATTACACTGTTTCGTTCACAATTACGATATTTGCATTACCTCACAGTTTTTCACCAACTTATTGCAGTACAGAACGCTGTATCTCGCTAAATGACATTGTTCTTTGAGGTTTCACGATGCTTGCATGCGCTTTAACGAGAATATCACAATATAGCAGTTTCGCACTTGTAACGGTAGAACACGCAGTATTTGGCTTGTTCATGCCGTTTTGTGTGCTTTCACAACATTTCACCTACCGCTGTTTAATACTCGCAATAAAACAACACTATCTCGTTAGATGACGTCGTTTTTGGTAGTTTCACGACGCTACCTAGCTTAAACTAACCTAACCTAACCTAACCTTCGCACTTCTGTCGTTAGAAAACGTTTTACTCGCAACTTTACAATGTTTTCTACAAGATTACGACGGTTTCATGCGCTTTCCTATTAGATATCGTAGTTCCCGACTTGTAATGTTGAAAAACACTACATCTAACTAAGTGACATTGTTTAATGCGGTTTTAGCGCGGTTCATATTTTAACCTAACCTAACCTAACCTAACCTAACCCAACCTAACCTAACCTTACTTAACCCGACCTAACCCAACCTAACCTAACCTAACCTAACCAAACCTTACTTAACATAACCTAACCTAACCTAACCTAACCAAACCTAACCTACCTAACCTAACCTAACCTAACGTAACCTAACCTAACCTAACCTAACGACGTTTGCAAGCGCTTTCACATTAGATATCGCAGTTCCCGACTTGTAATGGTGAAAGACACTGCATCTCACTACGTGACATTGTTTAATGCGGTTTTACGACGGTTCATATCTTAACCTAACCGAACATTCGCACTTGTATCTAAAAACGCTCTATTACACTGTTTCGTTCACAATTACGATATTTGCGTGACCTCACAGTTTTTCACCAACCTTTTACAGTACAGAACGCTGTCTCTCGCTAAATGACATCATTCTTTAAGGTTTCACGATGCTTGCATGCGCTTTAACGAGAATATCACAACATAGCAGTTTCGCACTTGTAACGGTACAACACGCAGTATTTGGCTTGTTCATGACGTTTTGTGTGCTTTCACAACATTTCACCTATCGCAGTTTCGTACTCGCAATAAAACAACACTATCTCGTTAGATGACGTCGTTTTTGGTGGTTTCACGACGCTACCTAGCTTAAACTAACATAACTCAACCTAACATAACCTTCGGACTTCTATCGTTAGAAAACGTTTTACTCGCTACTTTACATTGCTTTCTACAACATTACGACGGTTTCAAGCGCTTTCACATTCGATATCGCAGTTCCCAACTTGTAAAGGTGAAAAACACTGCATCTCACTAAGTGACATTGTTTAACGCGGTTTTACGACGGTTCATACCTTAACCTAACGTAACCTAACCTAACTTAACCTAACCTTACCTAACCTAACCTAACCAAACCCAACCCAACCCAACCTAACCTAACCTAACCTAAAGTAACCTAACCAAACCTAACCTAACCTAACCTAACCTAACCTAACGTAACCTAACCTAACCTAACCTATTCTAACGTAACCTAACCTTACCTGATCTAACCTAACCTAACGTAACCTAACCTAACCTAAAATAACCTAACGTAACCTAACCTAACCTAACCTAACGTAACCTAACCTAACCTAACCAAACCTAACCCAACCCAACCCAACAACACCCACCCCAACCTAACCTAACCTAACCTAACCTTACCTAACCTAACCAAATTATCCTTACCTAACCTAACCTAACCTAACGTAACCTAACCTAACCTAACGTAGCCTAACCTAACCTAACCCAACGTAACCTAACCTAACCTAACCCAACTCAACCCAACCTAACCTAATCTAACCTAACCTAACCTAACCTAACCAAACCTAACCTAACCTAACCTAACCTAACGACGGTTGCAAGCGCTTTCACATTAGATATCGCAGTTCCCGACTTGTAATGGTGAAAAACACTGCATCTCACTAAGTGACATTGTTTAATGCGGTTTTACGACGGTTCATATCTTAACCTAACCGAACATTCGCACTTGTATCTAAAAACGCTCTATTACACTGTTTCGTTCACAATTACGATATTTGCATAACCTCACAGTTTTTCACCAACTTATTGCAGTACAGAACGCTGTATCTCGCTAAATGACATTGTTCTTTAAGGTTTCACGATGCTTGCATGCGCTTTAACGAGAATATCACAATATAGCAGTTTCGCACTTGTAACGGTAAAACACGCAGTATTTGGCTTGTTCATGCCGTTTTGTGTGCTTTCACAACATTTCACCTATCGCAGTTTAATACTCGCAATAAAACAACACTATCTCGTTAGATGACGTCGTTTTTGGTAGTTTCACGACGCTACCTAGCTCAAACTAACCTGACCTGCGCACTTCTATCGTTAGAAAACGTTTTATTCGCTACTTTACTATGTTTTCTACAAGATTACGACGGTTTCATACGCTTTCACATTAGATATTGCAGTTCCCGACTTGTAATGGTGAAAAACACAGCATCTCACTAAGTGACATTGTTTAATGCGGTTTTAGCGCGGTTCATATCTTAACCTAACCTAACCTAACCTAACCCAACCTAACCTAACCTTACTTAACCTACCCTAACCCAACCTAACCTAACCTAACCTAACCAAACCTTACCTAACATAACCTAACCTAACCTAACCTAACCAAACCTAACCTAACCTAACCTAACGTAACCTAACCTAACCTAACCTAACCTAACGACGTTTGCAAGCGCTTTCACATTAGATATCGCAGTTCCCGACTTGTAATGGTGAAAAACACTGCATCTCACTAAGTGACATTGTTTAATGCGGTTTTACGACGGTTCATATCTTGACCTAACCTAACATTCGCGCTTGTATCTCAAAACGCTCTATTACACTGTTTCGTTCACAATTACGATATTTGCATGACCTCACAGTTTTCACCAACTTATTACAGTACAGAACGCTGTCTCTCGCTAAATGACATCATTCTTTAAGGTTTCACGATGCTTGCATGCGCTTTAACGAGAATATCACAACATAGCAGTTTCGCACTTGTAACGGTACAACACGCAGTATTTGGCTTGTTCATGACGTTTTGTGTGCTTTCACATTTCACCTATCGCAGTTTCGTACTCGCAATAAAACAACACTATCTCGTTAGATGACATCGTTTTTGGTGGTTTCACGACGCTACCTAGCTTAAACTAACATAACTCAACCTAACATAACCTTTGGACTTCTATCGTTAGAAAACGTTTTACTCGCTACTTTATATTGCTTTCTACAACATTACGACGGTTTCAAGCGCTTTCACATTAGATATCGCAGTTCCCAACTTGTAAAGGTGAAAAACACTGCATCTCACTAAGTGACATTGTTTAACGCGGTTTTACGACGGTTCATACCTTAACCTAACGTAACCTAACCTAACCTTACCTAACCTAACCTAACCTAACCTAACCCAACCCAACCCAACCTAACCTAACCTAACCTAACCTAAACTAACCTAACCCAACCTAACCTAACCTAACCTAACCTAACCTAACCTAACCCAACCTAACCCAACCCAACCCAACCTAACCTAACCTAACCTAACCTAAACTAACCTAACCAAACCTAACCTAAGCTAACCTAACCTAACCTCACGTAACCTAACCTAAGCTAACCTAACCTAACCTAACGTAACCTAACCTAATCTAACCTATTCTAACCTAACATAACCTAACATAACCTAACCTAACCTAACCTAACCTAACCTAACCAAACCTAACCCAACCCAACCCAACCCAACACCCACCCCAACGTAACCTAACCTAACCTTACCTAACCTAACCAAATTATCCTTACCTAACCTAACCTAACCTAACGTAACCTAACCTAACCTAACGTAGCCTAACCTAACCTAACCCAACGTAACCTAACCTAACCTAACCCAACTCAACCCAACCTAACCTAATCTAACCTAACCTAACCTAACCTAACCTAACCAAACCTAACCTAACCTAACCTAACGACGGTTGCAAGCGCTTTCACATTAGATATCGCAGTTCCCGACTGTTAATGGTGAAAAACACTGCATCTCACTAAGTGACATTGTTTAATGCGGTTTTACGACGGTTCATATCTTAACCTAACCTAACATTCGCGCTTGTATCTCAAAACGCTCTATTACACTGTTTCGTTCACAATTACGATATTTGCATGACCTCACAGTTTTCACCAACTTATTACAGTACAGAACGCTGTCTCTCGCTAAATGACATCATTCTTTAAGGTTTCACGATGCTTGCATGCGCTTTAACGAGAATATCACAACATAGCAGTTTCGCACTTGTAACGGTACAACACGCAGTATTTGGCTTGTTCACGACGTTTTGTGTGCTTTCACAACATTTCACCTATCGCAGTTTAATACTCGCAATAAAACAACACTATCTCGTTAGATGACGTCGTTTTTGGTAGTTTCACGACGCTACCTAGCTCAAACTAACCTAACCTTCGCACTTCTATTGTTAGAAAACGTTTTATTCGCTACTTTACTATGTTTTCTACAAGATTACGACGGCTTCATACGCTTTCACATTAGATATCGCAGTTCCCGACTTGTAATGGTGAAAAACACAGCATCTCACTAAGTGACATTGTTTAATGCGGTTTTAGCGCGGTTCATATCTTAACCTAACCTAACCTAACCTAGCCTAACCCAACCTAACCTAACCTTACTTAACCTACCCTAACCCAACCTAACCTAACCTAACCTAACCAAACCTTACCTAACATAACCTAACCTAACCTAACCTAACCAAACCTAACCTAACCTAACCTAACGTAACCTAACCTAACCTAACCTAACCTAACCTAACGACGTTTGCAAGCGCTTTCACATTAGATATCGCAGTTCCCGACTTGTAATGGTGAAAAACACTGCTGACTAAGTGACATTGTTTAATGCGGTTTTGCGACGGTTCATATCTTAACCGGACTTAAGATTCGCACTTGTATTGAAAAACGCTCTATTACACTGTTTCGTTCACAATTACGATATTTGCATGACCTCACAGTTTTCACCAACTTATTACAGTACAGAACGCTGTCTCTCGCTAAATGACATCATTCTTTAAGGTTTCACGATGCTTGCATGCGCTTTAACGAGAATATCACAACATAGCAGTTTCGCACTTGTAACGGTACAACACGCAGTATTTGGCTTGTTCATGACGTTTTGTGTGCTTTCACATTTCACCTATCGCAGTTTCGTACTCGCAATAAAACAACACTATCTCGTTAGATGACATCGTTTTTGGTGGTTTCACGACGCTACCTAGCTTAAACTAACATAACTCAACCTAACATAACCTTTGGACTTCTATCGTTAGAAAACGTTTTACTCGCTACTTTATATTGCTTTCTACAACATTACGACGGTTTGAAGCGCTTTCACATTAGATATCGCAGTTCCCAACTTGTAAAGGTGAAAAACACTGCATCTCACTAAGTGACATTGTTTAACGCGGTTTTACGACGGTTCATACCTTAACCTAACGTAACCTAACCTAACCTTACCTAACCTAACCTAACCTAACCTAACCCAACCCAACCCAACCTAACCTAACCTAACCTAACCTAAACTAACCTAACCCAACCTAACCTAACCTAACCTAACCTAACCCAACCTAACCCAACCCAACCCAACCTAACCTAACCTAACCTAACCTAAACTAACCTAACCAAACCTAACCTAAGCTAACCTAACCTAACCTAACGTAACCTAACCTAAGCTAACCTAACCTAACCTAACGTAACCTAACCTAATCTAACCTATTCTAACGTAACCTAACCTTACCTGATCTAACCTAACCTAACGTAACCTAACCTAACCTAACATAACCTAACGTAACCTAACCTAACCTAACCTAACATAACCTAACCTAACCTAACCAAACCTAACCCAACCCAACCCAACCCAACACCCACCCCAACGTAACCTAACCTAACCTTACCTAACCTAACCAAATTATCCTTACCTAACCTAACCTAACCTAACGTAACCTAACCTAACCTAACGTAGCCTAACCTAACCTAACCCAACGTAACCTAACCTAACCTAACTCAACCCAACCTAACCTAATCTAACCTAACCTAACCTAACCTAACCAAACCTAACCTAACCTAACCTAACCTAACCTAACGACGGTTGCAAGCGCTTTCACATTAGATATCGCAGTTCCCGACTTGTAATGGTGAAAAACTGCATCTCACTAAGTGACATTGTTTAATGCGGTTTTACGACGGTTCATATCTTAACCTAACCGAACATTCGCACTTGTATCTAAAAACGCTCTATTACACTGTTTCGTTCACAATTACGATATTTGCATAACCTCACAGTTTTTCACCAACTTATTGCAGTACAGAACGCTGTATCTCGCTAAATGACATTGTTCTTTGAGGTTTCACGATGCTTGCATGCGCTTTAACGAGAATATCACAATATAGCAGTTTCGCACTTGTAACGGTAGAACACGCAGTATTTGGCTTGTTCATGCCGTTTTGTGTGCTTTCACAACATTTCACCTACCGCTGTTTAATACTCGCAATAAAACAGCACTATCTCGTTAGATGACGTCGTTTTTGGTAGTTTCACGACGCTACCTAGCTTAAACTAACCTAACCTAACCTAACCTTCGCACTTCTGTCGTTAGAAAACGTTTTACTCGCAACTTTACAATGTTTTCTACAAGATTACGACGGTTTCATGCGCTTTCCTATTAGATATCGTAGTTCCCGACTTGTAATGTTGAAAAACACTACATCTAACTAAGTGACATTGTTTAATGCGGTTTTAGCGCGGTTCATATTTTAACCTAACCTAACCTAACCTAACCTAACCCAACCTAACCTAACCTTACTTAACCCGACCTAACCCAACCTAACCTAACCTAACCTAACCAAACCTTACTTAACATAACCTAACCTAACCTAACCTAACCAAACCTAACCTACCTAACCTAACCTAACCTAACGTAACCTAACCTAACCTAACCTAACGACGTTTGCAAGCGCTTTCACATTAGATATCGCAGTTCCCGACTTGTAATGGTGAAAGACACTGCATCTCACTACGTGACATTGTTTAATGCGGTTTTACGACGGTTCATATCTTAACCTAACCGAACAATCGCACTTGTATCTAAAAACGCTCTATTACACTGTTTCGTTCACAATTACGATATTTGCGTGACCTCACAGTTTTTCACCAACCTTTTACAGTACAGAACGCTGTCTCTCGCTAAATGACATCATTCTTTAAGGTTTCACGATGCTTGCATGCGCTTTAACGAGAATATCACAACATAGCAGTTTCGCACTTGTAACGGTACAACACGCAGTATTTGGCTTGTTCATGACGTTTTGTGTGCTTTCACAACATTTCACCTATCGCAGTTTCGTACTCGCAATAAAACAACACTATCTCGTTAGATGACGTCGTTTTTGGTGGTTTCACGACGCTACCTAGCTTAAACTAACATAACTCAACCTAACATAACCTTCGGACTTCTATCGTTAGAAAACGTTTTACTCGCTACTTTACATTGCTTTCTACAACATTACGACGGTTTCAAGCGCTTTCACATTCGATATCGCAGTTCCCAACTTGTAAAGGTGAAAAACACTGCATCTCACTAAGTGACATTGTTTAACGCGGTTTTACGACGGTTCATACCTTAACCTAACGTAACCTAACCTAACTTAACCTAACCTTACCTAACCTAACCTAACCTAACCCAACCCAACCCAACCTAACCTAACCTAACCTAAACTAACCTAACCAAACCTAACCTAACCTAACCTAACCTAACCTAACGTAACCTAACCTAACCTAACCTATTCTAACGTAACCTAACCTTACCTGATCTAACCTAACCTAACGTAACCTAACCTAACCTAAAATAACCTAACGTAACCTAACCTAACCTAACCTAACGTAACCTAACCTAACCTAACCAAACCTAACCCAACCCAACCCAACCCAACAACACCCACCCCAACCTAACCTAACCTAACCTAACCTTACCTAACCTAACCAAATTATCCTTACCTAACCTAACCTAACCTAACGTAACCTAACCTAACCTAACGTAGCCTAACCTAACCTAACCCAACGTAACCTAACCTAACCTGACCCAACTCAACCCAACCTAACCTAATCTAACCTAACCTAACCTAACCTAACCAAACCTAACCTAACCTAACCTAACCTAACGACGGTTGCAAGCGCTTTCACATTAGATATCGCAGTTCCCGACTTGTAATGGTGAAAAACACTGCATCTCACTAAGTGACATTGTTTAATGCGGTTTTACGACGGTTCATATCTTAACCTAACCGAACATTCGCACTTGTATCTAAAAACGCTCTATTACACTGTTTCGTTCACAATTACGATATTTGCATAACCTCACAGTTTTTCACCAACTTATTGCAGTACAGAACGCTGTATCTCGCTAAATGACATTGTTCTTTAAGGTTTCACGATGCTTGCATGCGCTTTAACGAGAATATCACAATATAGCAGTTTCGCACTTGTAACGGTAAAACACGCAGTATTTGGCTTGTTCATGCCGTTTTGTGTCCTTTCACAACATTTCACCTATCGCAGTTTAATACTCGCAATAAAACAACACTATCTCGTTAGATGACGTCGTTTTTGGTAGTTTCACGACGCTACCTAGCTCAAACTAACCTGACCTGCGCACTTCTATCGTTAGAAAACGTTTTATTCGCTACTTTACTATGTTTTTTCTACAAGATTACGACGGTTTCAAGCGCTTTCACATTCGATATCGCAGTTCCCAACTTGTAAAGGTGAAAAACACTGCATCTCACTAAGTGACATTGTTTAACGCGGTTTTACGACGGTTCATACCTTAACCTAACGTAACCTAACCTAACTTAACCTAACCTTACCTAACCTAACCTAACCTAACCCAACCCAACCCAACCTAACCTAACCTAACCTAAACTAACCTAACCAAACCTAACCTAACCTAACCTAACCTAACCTATTCTAACGTAACCTAACCTTACCTGATCTAACCTAACCTAACGTAACCTAACCTAACCTAACATAACCTAACGTAACCTAACCTAACCTAACCTAACGTAACCTAACCTAACCTAACCAAACCTAACCCAACCCAACCCAACCCAACAACACCCACCCCAACCTAACCTAACCTAACCTAACCTTACCTAACCTAACCAAATTATCCTTACTTAACCTAACCTAACCTAACGTAACCTAACCTAACCAAACGTAGCCTAACCTAACCTAACCTAACCTAACCCAACGTAACCTAACCTAACCTAACCCAACTCAACCCAACCTAACCTAATCTAACCTAACCTAACCTAACCTAACCAAACCTAACCTAACCTAACCTAACCTAACCTAACGACGGTTGCAAGCGCTTTCACATTAGATATCGCAGTTCCCGACTTGTAATGGTGAAAAACTGCATCTCACTAAGTGACATTGTTTAATGCGGTTTTACGACGGTTCATATCTTAACCTAACCGAACATTCGCACTTGTATCTAAAAACGCTCTATTACACTGTTTCGTTCACAATTACGATATTTGCATAACCTCACAGTTTTTCACCAACTTATTGCAGTACAGAACGCTGTATCTCGCTAAATGACATTGTTCTTTGAGGTTTCACGATGCTTGCATGCGCTTTAACGAGAATATCACAATATAGCAGTTTCGCACTTGTAACGGTAGAACACGCAGTATTTGGCTTGTTCATGCCGTTTTGTGTGCTTTCACAACATTTCACCTACCGCTGTTTAATACTCGCAATAAAACAACACTATCTCGTTAGATGACGTCGTTTTTGGTAGTTTCACGACGCTACCTAGCTTAAACTAACCTAACCTAACCTAACCTTCGCACTTCTGTCGTTAGAAAACGTTTTACTCGCAACTTTACAATGTTTTCTACAAGATTACGACGGTTTCATGCGCTTTCCTATTAGATATCGTAGTTCCCGACTTGTAATGTTGAAAAACACTACATCTAACTAAGTGACATTGTTTAATGCGGTTTTAGCGCGGTTCATATTTTAACCTAACCTAACCTAACCTAACCTAACCCAACCTAACCTAACCTTACTTAACCCGACCTAACCCAACCTAACCTAACCTAACCTAACCAAACCTTACTTAACATAACCTAACCTAACCTAACCTAACCAAACCTAACCTACCTAACCTAACCTAACCTAACGTAACCTAACCTAACCTAACCTAACGACGTTTGCAAGCGCTTTCACATTAGATATCGCAGTTCCCGACTTGTAATGGTGAAAGACACTGCATCTCACTACGTGACATTGTTTAATGCGGTTTTACGACGGTTCATATCTTAACCTAACCGAACATTCGCACTTGTATCTAAAAACGCTCTATTACACTGTTTCGTTCACAATTACGATATTTGCGTGACCTCACAGTTTTTCACCAACCTTTTACAGTACAGAACGCTGTCTCTCGCTAAATGACATCATTCTTTAAGGTTTCACGATGCTTGCATGCGCTTTAACGAGAATATCACAACATAGCAGTTTCGCACTTGTAACGGTACAACACGCAGTATTTGGCTTGTTCATGACGTTTTGTGTGCTTTCACAACATTTCACCTATCGCAGTTTCGTACTCGCAATAAAACAACACTATCTCGTTAGATGACGTCGTTTTTGGTGGTTTCACGACGCTACCTAGCTTAAACTAACATAACTCAACCTAACATAACCTTCGGACTTCTATCGTTAGAAAACGTTTTACTCGCTACTTTACATTGCTTTCTACAACATTACGACGGTTTCAAGCGCTTTCACATTCGATATCGCAGTTCCCAACTTGTAAAGGTGAAAAACACTGCATCTCACTAAGTGACATTGTTTAACGCGGTTTTACGACGGTTCATACCTTAACCTAACGTAACCTAACCTAACTTAACCTAACCTTACCTAACCTAACCTAACCTAACCCAACCCAACCCAACCTAACCTAACCTAACCTAAACTAACCTAACCAAACCTAACCTAACCTAACCTAACCTAACCTAACGTAACCTAACCTAACCTAACCTATTCTAACGTAACCTAACCTTACCTGATCTAACCTAACCTAACGTAACCTAACCTAACCTAAAATAACCTAACGTAACCTAACCTAACCTAACCTAACGTAACCTAACCTAACCTAACCAAACCTAACCCAACCCAACCCAACCCAACAACACCCACCCCAACCTAACCTAACCTAACCTAACCTTACCTAACCTAACCAAATTATCCTTACCTAACCTAACCTAACCTAACGTAACCTAACCTAACCTAACGTAGCCTAACCTAACCTAACCCAACGTAACCTAACCTAACCTGACCCAACTCAACCCAACCTAACCTAATCTAACCTAACCTAACCTAACCTAACCAAACCTAACCTAACCTAACCTAACCTAACCTAACGACGGTTGCAAGCGCTTTCACATTAGATATCGCAGTTCCCGACTTGTAATGGTGAAAAACACTGCATCTCACTAAGTGACATTGTTTAATGCGGTTTTACGACGGTTCATATCTTAACCTAACCGAACATTCGCACTTGTATCTAAAAACGCTCTATTACACTGTTTCGTTCACAATTACGATATTTGCATAACCTCACAGTTTTTCACCAACTTATTGCAGTACAGAACGCTGTATCTCGCTAAATGACATTGTTCTTTAAGGTTTCACGATGCTTGCATGCGCTTTAACGAGAATATCACAATATAGCAGTTTCGCACTTGTAACGGTAAAACACGCAGTATTTGGCTTGTTCATGCCGTTTTGTGTCCTTTCACAACATTTCACCTATCGCAGTTTAATACTCGCAATAAAACAACACTATCTCGTTAGATGACGTCGTTTTTGGTAGTTTCACGACGCTACCTAGCTCAAACTAACCTGACCTGCGCACTTCTATCGTTAGAAAACGTTTTATTCGCTACTTTACTATGTTTTCTACAAGATTACGACGGTTTCAAGCGCTTTCACATTCGATATCGCAGTTCCCAACTTGTAAAGGTGAAAAACACTGCATCTCACTAAGTGACATTGTTTAACGCGGTTTTACGACGGTTCATACCTTAACCTAACGTAACCTAACCTAACTTAACCTAACCTTACCTAACCTAACCTAACCTAACCCAACCCAACCCAACCTAACCTAACCTAACCTAAACTAACCTAACCAAACCTAACCTAACCTAACCTAACCTAACCTAACCTATTCTAACGTAACCTAACCTTACCTGATCTAACCTAACCTAACGTAACCTAACCTAACCTAACATAACCTAACGTAACCTAACCTAACCTAACCTAACGTAACCTAACCTAACCTAACCAAACCTAACCCAACCCAACCCAACCCAACAACACCCACCCCAACCTAACCTAACCTAACCTAACCTTACCTAACCTAACCAAATTATCCTTACTTAACCTAACCTAACCTAACGTAACCTAACCTAACCAAACGTAGCCTAACCTAACCTAACCTAACCTAACCCAACGTAACCTAACCTAACCTAACCCAACTCAACCCAACCTAACCTAATCTAACCTAACCTAACCTAACCTAACCAAACCTAACCTAACCTAACCTAAGCTAACCTAACGACGGTTGCAAGCGCTTTCACATTAGATATCGCAGTTCCCGACTTGTAATGGTGAAAAACTGCATCTCACTAAGTGACATTGTTTAATGCGGTTTTACGACGGTTCATATCTTAACCTAACCGAACATTCGCACTTGTATCTAAAAACGCTCTATTACACTGTTTCGTTCACAATTACGATATTTGCATAACCTCACAGTTTTTCACCAACTTATTGCAGTACAGAACGCTGTATCTCGCTAAATGACATTGTTCTTTGAGGTTTCACGATGCTTGCATGCGCTTTAACGAGAATATCACAATATAGCAGTTTCGCACTTGTAACGGTAGAACACGCAGTATTTGGCTTGTTCATGCCGTTTTGTGTGCTTTCACAACATTTCACCTACCGCTGTTTAATACTCGCAATAAAACAACACTATCTCGTTAGATGACGTCGTTTTTGGTAGTTTCACGACGCTACCTAGCTTAAACTAACCTAACCTAACCTAACCTTCGCACTTCTGTCGTTAGAAAACGTTTTACTCGCAACTTTACAATGTTTTCTACAAGATTACGACGGTTTCATGCGCTTTCCTATTAGATATCGTAGTTCCCGACTTGTAATGTTGAAAAACACTACATCTAACTAAGTGACATTGTTTAATGCGGTTTTAGCGCGGTTCATATTTTAACCTAACCTAACCTAACCTAACCTAACCCAACCTAACCTAACCTTACTTAACCCGACCTAACCCAACCTAACCTAACCTAACCTAACCAAACCTTACTTAACATAACCTAACCTAACCTAACCTAACCAAACCTAACCTACCTAACCTAACCTAACCTAACGTAACCTAACCTAACCTAACCTAACGACGTTTGCAAGCGCTTTCACATTAGATATCGCAGTTCCCGACTTGTAATGGTGAAAGACACTGCATCTCACTACGTGACATTGTTTAATGCGGTTTTACGACGGTTCATATCTTAACCTAACCGAACATTCGCACTTGTATCTAAAAACGCTCTATTACACTGTTTCGTTCACAATTACGATATTTGCGTGACCTCACAGTTTTTCACCAACCTTTTACAGTACAGAACGCTGTCTCTCGCTAAATGACATCATTCTTTAAGGTTTCACGATGCTTGCATGCGCTTTAACGAGAATATCACAACATAGCAGTTTCGCACTTGTAACGGTACAACACGCAGTATTTGGCTTGTTCATGACGTTTTGTGTGCTTTCACAACATTTCACCTATCGCAGTTTCGTACTCGCAATAAAACAACACTATCTCGTTAGATGACGTCGTTTTTGGTGGTTTCACGACGCTACCTAGCTTAAACTAACATAACTCAACCTAACATAACCTTCGGACTTCTATCGTTAGAAAACGTTTTACTCGCTACTTTACATTGCTTTCTACAACATTACGACGGTTTCAAGCGCTTTCACATTCGATATCGCAGTTCCCAACTTGTAAAGGTGAAAAACACTGCATCTCACTAAGTGACATTGTTTAACGCGGTTTTACGACGGTTCATACCTTAACCTAACGTAACCTAACCTAACTTAACCTAACCTTACCTAACCTAACCTAACCTAACCCAACCCAACCCAACCTAACCTAACCTAACCTAAACTAACCTAACCAAACCTAACCTAACCTAACCTAACCTAACCTAACGTAACCTAACCTAACCTAACCTATTCTAACGTAACCTAACCTTACCTGATCTAACCTAACCTAACGTAACCTAACCTAACCTAAAATAACCTAACGTAACCTAACCTAACCTAACCTAACGTAACCTAACCTAACCTAACCAAACCTAACCCAACCCAACCCAACCCAACAACACCCACCCCAACCTAACCTAACCTAACCTAACCTTACCTAACCTAACCAAATTATCCTTACCTAACCTAACCTAACCTAACGTAACCTAACCTAACCTAACGTAGCCTAACCTAACCTAACCCAACGTAACCTAACCTAACCTAACCCAACTCAACCCAACCTAACCTAATCTAACCTAACCTAACCTAACCTAACCAAACCTAACCTAACCTAACCTAACCTAACGACGGTTGCAAGCGCTTTCACATTAGATATCGCAGTTCCCGACTTGTAATGGTGAAAAACACTGCATCTCACTAAGTGACATTGTTTAATGCGGTTTTACGACGGTTCATATCTTAACCTAACCGAACATTCGCACTTGTATCTAAAAACGCTCTATTACACTGTTTCGTTCACAATTACGATATTTGCATAACCTCACAGTTTTTCACCAACTTATTGCAGTACAGAACGCTGTATCTCGCTAAATGACATTGTTCTTTAAGGTTTCACGATGCTTGCATGCGCTTTAACGAGAATATCACAATATAGCAGTTTCGCACTTGTAACGGTAAAACACGCAGTATTTGGCTTGTTCATGCCGTTTTGTGTGCTTTCACAACATTTCACCTATCGCAGTTTAATACTCGCAATAAAACAACACTATCTCGTTAGATGACGTCGTTTTTGGTAGTTTCACGACGCTACCTAGCTCAAACTAACCTGACCTGCGCACTTCTATCGTTAGAAAACGTTTTATTCGCTACTTTACTATGTTTTCTACAAGATTACGACGGTTTCATACGCTTTCACATTAGATATTGCAGTTCCCGACTTGTAATGGTGAAAAACACAGCATCTCACTAAGTGACATTGTTTAATGCGGTTTTAGCGCGGTTCATATCTTAACCTAACCTAACCTAACCTAACCCAACCTAACCTAACCTTACTTAACCTACCCTAACCCAACCTAACCTAACCTAACCTAACCAAACCTTACCTAACATAACCTAACCTAACCTAACCTAACCAAACCTAACCTAACCTAACCTAACGTAACCTAACCTAACCTAACCTAACCTAACGACGTTTGCAAGCGCTTTCACATTAGATATCGCAGTTCCCGACTTGTAATGGTGAAAAACACTGCATCTCACTAAGTGACATTGTTTAATGCGGTTTTACGACGGTTCATATCTTGACCTAACCTAACATTCGCGCTTGTATCTCAAAACGCTCTATTACACTGTTTCGTTCACAATTACGATATTTGCATGACCTCACAGTTTTCACCAACTTATTACAGTACAGAACGCTGTCTCTCGCTAAATGACATCATTCTTTAAGGTTTCACGATGCTTGCATGCGCTTTAACGAGAATATCACAACATAGCAGTTTCGCACTTGTAACGGTACAACACGCAGTATTTGGCTTGTTCATGACGTTTTGTGTGCTTTCACATTTCACCTATCGCAGTTTCGTACTCGCAATAAAACAACACTATCTCGTTAGATGACATCGTTTTTGGTGGTTTCACGACGCTACCTAGCTTAAACTAACATAACTCAACCTAACATAACCTTTGGACTTCTATCGTTAGAAAACGTTTTACTCGCTACTTTATATTGCTTTCTACAACATTACGACGGTTTCAAGCGCTTTCACATTAGATATCGCAGTTCCCAACTTGTAAAGGTGAAAAACACTGCATCTCACTAAGTGACATTGTTTAACGCGGTTTTACGACGGTTCATACCTTAACCTAACGTAACCTAACCTAACCTTACCTAACCTAACCTAACCTAACCTAACCCAACCCAACCCAACCTAACCTAACCTAACCTAACCTAAACTAACCTAACCCAACCTAACCTAACCTAACCTAACCTAACCTAACCCAACCTAACCCAACCCAACCCAACCTAACCTAACCTAACCTAACCTAACCTAAACTAACCTAACCAAACCTAACCTAAGCTAACCTAACCTAACCTCACGTAACCTAACCTAAGCTAACCTAACCTAACCTAACGTAACCTAACCTAATCTAACCTATTCTAACGTAACCTAACCTAACCTAACATAACCTAACATAACCTAACCTAACCTAACCTAACATAACCTAACCTAACCTAACCAAACCTAACCCAACCCAACCCAACCCAACACCCACCCCAACGTAACCTAACCTAACCTTACCTAACCTAACCAAATTATCCTTACCTAACCTAACCTAACCTAACGTAACCTAACCTAACCTAACGTAGCCTAACCTAACCTAACCCAACTCAACCCAACCTAACCTAATCTAACCTAACCTAACCTAACCTAACCTAACCAAACCTAACCTAACCTAACCTAACGACGGTTGCAAGCGCTTTCACATTAGATATCGCAGTTCCCGACTTGTAATGGTGAAAAACACTGCATCTCACTAAGTGACATTGTTTAATGCGGTTTTACGACGGTTCATATCTTAACCTAACCTAACATTCGCGCTTGTATCTCAAAACGCTCTATTACACTGTTTCGTTCACAATTACGATATTTGCATGACCTCACAGTTTTCACCAACTTATTACAGTACAGAACGCTGTCTCTCGCTAAATGACATCATTCTTTAAGGTTTCACGATGCTTGCATGCGCTTTAACGAGAATATCACAACATAGCAGTTTCGCACTTGTAACGGTACAACACGCAGTATTTGGCTTGTTCACGACGTTTTGTGTGCTTTCACAACATTTCACCTATCGCAGTTTAATACTCGCAATAAAACAACACTATCTCGTTAGATGACGTCGTTTTTGGTAGTTTCACGACGCTACCTAGCTCAAACTAACCTAACCTTCGCACTTCTATTGTTAGAAAACGTTTTATTCGCTACTTTACTATGTTTTCTACAAGATTACGACGGTTTCATGCGCTTTCACATTAGATATCGCAGTTCCCGACTTGTAATGGTGAAAAACACAGCATCTCACTAAGTGACATTGTTTAATGCGGTTTTAGCGCGGTTCATATCTTAACCTAACCTAACCTAACCTAGCCTAACCCAACCTAACCTAACCTTACTTAACCTACCCTAACCCAACCTAACCTAACCTAACCTAACCAAACCTTACCTAACATAACCTAACCTAACCTAACCTAACCAAACCTAACCTAACCTAACCTAACGTAACCTAACCTAACCTAACCTAACCTAACGACGTTTGCAAGCGCTTTCACATTAGATATCGCAGTTCCCGACTTGTAATGGTGAAAAACACTGCTGACTAAGTGACATTGTTTAATGCGGTTTTGCGACGGTTCATATCTTAACCGGACTTAAGATTCGCACTTGTATTGAAAAACGCTCTATTACACTGTTTCGTTCACAATTACGATATTTGCATGACCTCACAGTTTTCACCAACTTATTACAGTACAGAACGCTGTCTCTCGCTAAATGACATCATTCTTTAAGGTTTCACGATGCTTGCATGCGCTTTAACGAGAATATCACAACATAGCAGTTTCGCACTTGTAACGGTACAACACGCAGTATTTGGCTTGTTCATGACGTTTTGTGTGCTTTCACATTTCACCTATCGCAGTTTCGTACTCGCAATAAAACAACACTATCTCGTTAGATGACATCGTTTTTGGTGGTTTCACGACGCTACCTAGCTTAAACTAACATAACTCAACCTAACATAACCTTTGGACTTCTATCGTTAGAAAACGTTTTACTCGCTACTTTATATTGCTTTCTACAACATTACGACGGTTTCAAGCGCTTTCACATTAGATATCGCAGTTCCCAACTTGTAAAGGTGAAAAACACTGCATCTCACTAAGTGACATTGTTTAACGCGGTTTTACGACGGTTCATACCTTAACCTAACGTAACCTAACCTAACCTAACCTAACCTAACCTAACCTAACCCAACCCAACCCAACCTAACCTAACCTAACCTAACCTAAACTAACCTAACCCAACCTAACCTAACCTAACCTAACCTAACCTAACCCAACCTAACCCAACCCAACCCAACCTAACCTAACCTAACCTAACCTAAACTAACCTAACCAAACCTAACCTAAGCTAACCTAACCTAACCTAACGTAACCTAACCTAAGCTAACCTAACCTAACCTAACGTAACCTAACCTAATCTAACCTATTCTAACGTAACCTAACCTTACCTGATCTAACCTAACCTAACGTAACCTAACCTAACCTAACATAACCTAACGTAACCTAACCTAACCTAACCTAACATAACCTAACCTAACCTAACCAAACCTAACCCAACCCAACCCAACCCAACACCCACCCCAACGTAACCTAACCTAACCTTACCTAACCTAACCAAATTATCCTTACCTAACCTAACCTAACCTAACGTAACCTAACCTAACCTAACGTAGCCTAACCTAACCTAACCCAACGTAACCTAACCTAACCTAACTCAACCCAACCTAACCTAATCTAACCTAACCTAACCTAACCTAACCAAACCTAACCTAACCTAACCTAACCTAACCTAACGACGGTTGCAAGCGCTTTCACATTAGATATCGCAGTTCCCGACTTGTAATGGTGAAAAACTGCATCTCACTAAGTGACATTGTTTAATGCGGTTTTACGACGGTTCATATCTTAACCTAACCGAACATTCGCACTTGTATCTAAAAACGCTCTATTACACTGTTTCGTTCACAATTACGATATTTGCATAACCTCACAGTTTTTCACCAACTTATTGCAGTACAGAACGCTGTATCTCGCTAAATGACATTGTTCTTTGAGGTTTCACGATGCTTGCATGCGCTTTAACGAGAATATCACAATATAGCAGTCTCGCACTTGTAACGGTAGAACACGCAGTATTTGGCTTGTTCATGCCGTTTTGTGTGCTTTCACAACATTTCACCTACCGCTGTTTAATACTCGCAATAAAACAGCACTATCTCGTTAGATGACGTCGTTTTTGGTAGTTTCACGACGCTACCTAGCTTAAACTAACCTAACCTAACCTAACCTAACCTTCGCACTTCTGTCGTTAGAAAACGTTTTACTCGCAACTTTACAATGTTTTCTACAAGATTACGACGGTTTCATGCGCTTTCCTATTAGATATCGTAGTTCCCGACTTGTAATGTTGAAAAACACTACATCTAACTAAGTGACATTGTTTAATGCGGTTTTAGCGCGGTTCATATTTTAACCTAACCTAACCTAACCTAACCTAACCCAACCTAACCTAACCTTACTTAACCCGACCTAACCCAACCTAACCTAACCTAACCTAACCAAACCTTACTTAACATAACCTAACCTAACCTAACCTAACCAAACCTAACCTACCTAACCTAACCTAACCTAACGTAACCTAACCTAACCTAACCTAACGACGTTTGCAAGCGCTTTCACATTAGATATCGCAGTTCCCGACTTGTAATGGTGAAAGACACTGCATCTCACTACGTGACATTGTTTAATGCGGTTTTACGACGGTTCATATCTTAACCTAACCGAACATTCGCACTTGTATCTAAAAACGCTCTATTACACTGTTTCGTTCACAATTACGATATTTGCGTGACCTCACAGTTTTTCACCAACCTTTTACAGTACAGAACGCTGTCTCTCGCTAAATGACATCATTCTTTAAGGTTTCACGATGCTTGCATGCGCTTTAACGAGAATATCACAACATAGCAGTTTCGCACTTGTAACGGTACAACACGCAGTATTTGGCTTGTTCATGACGTTTTGTGTGCTTTCACAACATTTCACCTATCGCAGTTTCGTACTCGCAATAAAACAACACTATCTCGTTAGATGACGTCGTTTTTGGTGGTTTCACGACGCTACCTAGCTTAAACTAACATAACTCAACCTAACATAACCTTCGGACTTCTATCGTTAGAAAACGTTTTACTCGCTACTTTACATTGCTTTCTACAACATTACGACGGTTTCAAGCGCTTTCACATTCGATATCGCAGTTCCCAACTTGTAAAGGTGAAAAACACTGCATCTCACTAAGTGACATTGTTTAACGCGGTTTTACGACGGTTCATACCTTAACCTAACGTAACCTAACCTAACTTAACCTAACCTTACCTAACCTAACCTAACCTAACCTAACCCAACCCAACCCAACCTAACCTAACCTAACCTAAACTAACCTAACCAAACCTAACCTAACCTAACCTAACCTAACCTAACGTAACCTAACCTAACCTAACCTATTCTAACGTAACCTAACCTTACCTGATCTAACCTAACCTAACGTAACCTAACCTAACCTAAAATAACCTAACGTAACCTAACCTAACCTAACCTAACGTAACCTAACCTAACCTAACCAAACCTAACCCAACCCAACCCAACCCAACAACACCCACCCCAACCTAACCTAACCTAACCTAACCTTACCTAACCTAACCAAATTATCCTTACCTAACCTAACCTAACCTAACGTAACCTAACCTAACCTAACGTAGCCTAACCTAACCTAACCCAACGTAACCTAACCTAACCTAACCCAACTCAACCCAACCTAACCTAATCTAACCTAACCTAACCTAACCTAACCAAACCTAACCTAACCTAACCTAACCTAACGACGGTTGCAAGCGCTTTCACATTAGATATCGCAGTTCCCGACTTGTAATGGTGAAAAACACTGCATCTCACTAAGTGACATTGTTTAATGCGGTTTTACGACGGTTCTTATCTTAACCTAACCGAACATTCGCACTTGTATCTAAAAACGCTCTATTACACTGTTTCGTTCACAATTACGATATTTGCATAACCTCACAGTTTTTCACCAACTTATTGCAGTACAGAACGCTGTATCTCGCTAAATGACATTGTTCTTTAAGGTTTCACGATGCTTGCATGCGCTTTAACGAGAATATCACAATATAGCAGTTTCGCACTTGTAACGGTAAAACACGCAGTATTTGGCTTGTTCATGCCGTTTTGTGTGCTTTCACAACATTTCACCTATCGCAGTTTAATACTCGCAATAAAACAACACTATCTCGTTAGATGACGTCGTTTTTGGTAGTTTCACGACGCTACCTAGCTCAAACTAACCTGACCTGCGCACTTCTATCGTTAGAAAACGTTTTATTCGCTACTTTACTATGTTTTCTACAAGATTACGACGGTTTCATACGCTTTCACATTAGATATTGCAGTTCCCGACTTGTAATGGTGAAAAACACAGCATCTCACTAAGTGACATTGTTTAATGCGGTTTTAGCGCGGTTCATATCTTAACCTAACCTAACCTAACCTAACCCAACCTAACCTAACCTTACTTAACCTACCCTAACCCAACCTAACCTAACCTAACCTAACCTAACCAAACCTTACCTAACATAACCTAACCTAACCTAACCTAACCAAACCTAACCTAACCTAACCTAACGTAACCTAACCTAACCTAACCTAACCTAACGACGTTTGCAAGCGCTTTCACATTAGATATCGCAGTTCCCGACTTGTAATGGTGAAAAACACTGCATCTCACTAAGTGACATTGTTTAATGCGGTTTTACGACGGTTCATATCTTAACCTAACCTAACATTCGCGCTTGTATCTCAAAACGCTCTATTACACTGTTTCGTTCACAATTACGATATTTGCATGACCTCACAGTTTTCACCAACTTATTACAGTACAGAACGCTGTCTCTCGCTAAATGACATGATTCTTTAAGGTTTCACGATGCTTGCATGCGCTTTAACGAGAATATCACAACATAGCAGTTTCGCACTTGTAACGGTACAACACGCAGTATTTGGCTTGTTCATGACGTTTTGTGTGCTTTCACATTTCACCTATCGCAGTTTCGTACTCGCAATAAAACAACACTATCTCGTTAGATGACATCGTTTTTGGTGGTTTCACGACGCTACCTAGCTTAAACTAACATAACTCAACCTAACATAACCTTTGGACTTCTATCGTTAGAAAACGTTTTACTCGCTACTTTATATTGCTTTCTACAACATTACGACGGTTTCAAGCGCTTTCACATTAGATATCGCAGTTCCCAACTTGTAAAGGTGAAAAACACTGCATCTCACTAAGTGACATTGTTTACCGCGGTTTTACGACGGTTCATACCTTAACCTAACGTAACCTAACCTAACCTTACCTAACCTAACCTAACCTAACCTAACCCAACCCAACCCAACCTAACCTAACCTAACCTAACCTAAACTAACCTAACCCAACCTAACCTAACCTAACCTAACCTAACCCAACCTAACCCAACCCAACCCAACCTAACCTAACCTAACCTAACCTAAACTAACCTAACCAAACCTAACCTAAGCTAACCTAACCTAACCTAACGTAACCTAACCTAAGCTAACCTAACCTAACCTAACGTAACCTAACCTAATCTAACCTATTCTAACGTAACCTAACCTTACCTGATCTAACCTAACCTAACGTAACCTAACCTAACCTAACATAACCTAACGTAACCTAACCTAACCTAACCTAACATAACCTAACCTAACCTAACCAAACCTAACCCAACCCAACCCAACACCCACCCCAACGTAACCTAACCTAACCTTACCTAACCTAACCAAACTATCCTTACCTAACCTAACCTAACCTAACGTAACCTAACCTAACCTAACGTAGCCTAACCTAACCTAACCCAACGTAACCTAACCTAACCTAACCCAACTCAACCCAACCTAACCTAATCTAACCTAACCTAACCTAACCTAACCTAACCAAACCTAACCTAACCTAACCTAACGACGGTTGCAAGCGTTTTCACATTAGATATCGCAGTTCCCGACTTGTAATGGTGAAAAACACTGCATCTCACTAAGTGACATTGTTTAATGCGGTTTTACGACGGTTCATATCTTAACCTAACCTAACATTCGCGCTTGTATCTCAAAACGCTCTATTACACTGTTTCGTTCACAATTACGATATTTGCATGACCTCACAGTTTTCACCAACTTATTACAGTACAGAACGCTGTCTCTCGCTAAATGACATCATTCTTTAAGGTTTCACGATGCTTGCATGCGCTTTAACGAGAATATCACAACATAGCAGTTTCGCACTTGTAACGGTACAACACGCAGTATTTGGCTTGTTCACGACGTTTTGTGTGCTTTCACAACATTTCACCTATCGCAGTTTAATACTCGCAATAAAACAACACTATCTCGTTAGATGACGTCGTTTTTGGTAGTTTCACGACGCTACCTAGCTCAAACTAACCTAACCTTCGCACTTCTATTGTTAGAAAACGTTTTATTCGCTACTTTACTATGTTTTCTACAAGATTACGACGGTTTCATGCGCTTTCACATTAGATATCGCAGTTCCCGACTTGTAATGGTGAAAAACACAGCATCTCACTAAGTGACATTGTTTATAGCGGTTTTAGCGCGGTTCATATCTTAACCTAACCTAACCTAACCTAGCCTAACCCAACCTAACCTAACCTTACTTAACCTACCCTAACCCAACCTAACCTAACCTAACCTAACCAAACCTTACCTAACATAACCTAACCTAACCTAACCTAACCAAACCTAACCTAACCTAACCTAACGTAACCTAACCTAACCTAACCTAACCTAACGACGTTTGCAAGCGCTTTCACATTAGATATCGCAGTTCCCGACTTGTAATGGTGAAAAACACTGCTGACTAAGTGACATTGTTTAATGCGGTTTTGCGACGGTTCATATCTTAACCGGACTTAAGATTCGCACTTGTATTGAAAAACGCTCTATTACACTGTTTCGTTCACAATTACGATATTTGCATAACCTCACAGTTTTTCACCAACTTATTGCAGTACAGAACGCTGTATCTCGCTAAATGACTTCGTTCTTTAAGGTTTCACGATGCTTGCATGTGCTTTAACGAGAATATCACATTATAGCAGTTTCGCACTTGTAACGGTACAACACGCAGTATCTGGCTTGTTCATGCCGTTTTGTGTGCTTTCACAACATTTCACCTATTGCAATTTCGTACATGCAATAAAACAACACTATCTCGTTAGATGACGTCCTTTTTGGTGGTCTCACGACGCTACCTAGCTTTAACATAATTCAACCTAACCTAATCTTCGCACTTCTATCGTTATAAAACGTTTTACTCGCTACTTTACAATGCTCTCTACAACATTACAACGGTTTCATGCACTTTCACATTAGATATCGCAGTTCCCGACTTGTAATGGTGAAAAAACCTGCATCTCACAAAGTGACATTGTTCAATGCGGTTTTACGACGGTTCATATCTTAACCTAACCTAACATTCGCGCTTGTATCTCAAAACGCTCTATTACACTGTTTCGTTCACAATTACGATATTTGCATGACCTCACAGTTTTTCACCAACTTATTACAGTACAGAACGCTGTCTCTCGCTAAATGACATTGTTCTTTAAGGTTTCACGATGCTTGCATGCGCTTTAACGAGAATATCACAACATAGCAGTTTCGCACTTGTAACGGTACAACACGCAGTATTTGGCTTGTTCATGACGTTTTGTGTGCTTTCACAACATTTCACCTATCGCAGTTTCGTACTCGCAATAAAACAACACTATCTCGTTAGATGACGTCGTTTTTGGTGGTTTCACGACGCTACCTAGCTTAAACTAACCTAACCTAACCTAACCTTCGCACTACTATCGTTAGAAAACGTTTTATTCGCTACTTTACAATGTTTTCACCAAGATTACGACGTTTCATGCGCTTTCCTATTAGATATCGTAGTTCCCGACTTGTAATGTTGAAAAACACTACATCTAACTAAGTGACATTGTTTAATGCGGTTTTAGCGCGGTTCATATCTTAACCTAACCTAACCTAACCCAACCTAACCTAACCTTACTTAACCCAACCTAACCCAACCTAACCTAACCTAACCTAACCTTACCTAACATAACCTAACCTAACCTAACCTAACCAAACCTAACCTAACCTAACCTAACCTAACCTAACCTAACCTAACCTAACCTAACGACGTTTGCAAGCGCTTTCACATTAGATATCGCAGTTCCCGACATTTAATGGTGAAAAACACTGCATCTCACTAAGTGACATTGTTTAATGCGGTTTTACGACGGTTCATATCTTAACCTAACCGAACATTCGCACTTGTATATAAAAACGCTCTATTACACTGTTTCGTTCACAATTACGATATTTGCTTGACCTCACAGTTTCTCACCAACTTATTACAATACAGAACGCTGTATCTCGCTAAATGACATCATTCTTTAGGGTTTCACGATACTTGCATGCGCTTTAACGAGAATAGCACAACATAGCAGTTTCGCACTTGTAACGGTACAACACGCAGTATCTGGCTAAGTCATGCCATTTTGTGTGCTTTCACAATATTTCACCTATCGCAGTTTCGTACTCGCAATAAAACAACACTATCTCGTTAGATGTCATCGTTTTTGGTGGTTTCACGACGCTACCTAGCTTAAACTAACCTAACCTAACCTAACCTTCGCACTTCTATCGTTAGAAAACGTTTTATTCGCTACTTTACAATGTTTTTACCAAGATTACGACGGTTTCATGCGCTTTCACATTAGATATCGCAGTTTTTGACTTGTTATGGTGAAATAACCTGCATCTCACAAAGTGACATTGTTCAATGCGGTTTTACGACGGTTCATATCTTAACCTAACCTAACATTCGCGCTTGTATCTCAAAACGCCCTATTACACTGTTTCGTTCACAAT
Source organism: Rhipicephalus microplus (assembly GCF_043290135.1). NCBI lineage: Eukaryota > Metazoa > Arthropoda > Arachnida > Ixodida > Ixodidae > Rhipicephalus > Rhipicephalus microplus. Next base: position 4,994,710 of record NW_027464606.1, on the reverse strand, counting down.
TACGATATTTGCATGACCTCACAGTTTTTCACCAACTTATTACAGTACAGAACGCTGTCTCTCGCTAAATGACATCATTCTTTAAGGTTTCACGATGCTTGCATGCGCTTTAACGAGAATATCACAACATAGCAGTTTCGCCCTTGTAACGGTACAACACGCAGTATCTCGCTAGTTCATGCCATTTTGTGTGCTTTCACAATATTTCACCTATCGCAGTTTCGTACTCGCAATAAAACAACACTATCTCGTTAGATGACATCGTTTTTGGTGGTTTCACGACGCTACCTAGCTCAAACTAACCTAACCTTCGCACTTCTATCGTTAGAAAACGTTTTATTCGCTACTTTACAATGTTTTCTACAAGATTACGACGGTTTCATGCGCTTTCACATTAGATATCGCAGTTCCCCACTTGTAATGGTGAAAAACACAGCATCTCACTAAGTGACATTGTTTAATGCGGTTTTAGCGCGGTTCATATCTTAACCTAACCTAACCTATCCTAACCTAACCCAACCTAACCTAACCTTACTTAACCTACCCTAACCCAACCTAACCTAACCAAACCTAACATACCTAACATAACCTAACCTAACCTAACCTAACCAAACCTAACCTAACCTAACCTAACGTAACCTAACCTAACCTAACCTAACGACGTTTGCAAGCGCTTTCACATTAGATATCGCAGTTCCCGACTTTTAATGGTGGAAAACACTACATCTCACTAAGTGACATTGTTTAATGCGGTTTTACGACGGTTCATACCTTAACCTAACTTAAGATTCGCACTTGTATGGAAAAACGCTCTATTACACTGTTTCGTTCACAATTACGATATTTGCATAACCTCACAGTTTTTCACCAACTTATTGCAGTACAGAACGCTGTATCTCGCTAAATGACATTGTTCTTTAAGGTTTCACGATGCTGGCATGCGCTTTAACGAGAATATCACAATATAGCAGTTTCGCACTTGTAACGGTAGAACACGCAGTATTTGGCTTGTTCATGCCGTTTTGTGTGCTTTCACAACATTTCACCTATCGCAGTTTAATACTCGCAATAAAACAACACTATCTCGTTAGATGACGTCGTTTTTGGTAGTTTCACGACGCTACCTAGCTTAAACTAACCTAACCTAACCTAACCTTCGCACTTCTATCGTTAGAAAACGTTTTACTCGCAACTTTACAATGTTTTCTACAAGATTACGACGGTTTCATGCGCTTTCCTATTAGATATCGTAGTTCCCGACTTTTAATGTTGAAAAACACTACATCTAACTAAGTGACATTGTTTAATGCGGTTTTAGCGCGGTTCATATCTTAACCTAACCTAACCTAACCCAACCTAACCTAACCTTACTTAACCCAACCTAACCCAACCTAACCTAACCTAACCTTACCTAACATAACCTAACCTAACCTAACCTAACCAAACCTAACCTAACCTAACCTAACGTAACCTAACCTAACCTAACCTAACCTAACCTAACGACGTTTGCAAGCGCTTTCACATTAGATATCGCAGTTCCCGACATTTAATGGTGAAAAACACTGCATCTCACTAAGTGACATTGTTTAATGCGGTTTTACGACGGTTCATATCTTAACCTAACTTAAGATTCGCACTTGTATTGAAAAACGCTCTATTACACTGTTTCGTTCACAATTACGATATTTGCATAACCTCACAGTTTTTCACCAACCTATTGCAGTACAGAACGCTGTATCTCGCTAAATGACTTCGTTCTTTAAGGTTTCACGATGCTTGCATGCGCTTTAACGAGAATATCACAACATAGCAGTTTCGCACTTGTAACGGTACAAGACGCAGTATCTGGCTAGTTCATGCCATTTTGTGTGCTTTCACAATATTTCACCTATCGCAGTTTCGTACTCGCAATAAAACAACACTATCTCGTTAGATGACATCGTTTTTGGTGGTTTCACGACGCTACCTAGCTTAAACTAACATAACTCAACCTAACATAACCTTCGGACTTCTATCGTTAGAAAACGTTTTACTCGCTACTTTACATTGCTTTCTACAACATTACGACGGTTTCAAGCGCTTTCACATTCGATATCGCAGTTCCCAACTTGTAAAGGTGAAAAACACTGCATCTCACTAAGTGACATTGTTTAACGCGGTTTTACGACGGTTCATACCTTAACCTAACGTAACCTAACCTAACTTAACCTAACCTTACCTAACCTAACCTAACCTAACCCAACCCAACCCAACCTAACCTAACCTAACCTAAACTAACCTAACCAAACCTAACCTAACCTAACCTAACCTAACCTAACGTAACCTAACCTAACCTATTCTAACGTAACCTAACCTTACCTGATCTAACCTAACCTAACGTAACCTAACCTAACCTAAAATAACCTAACGGAACCTAACCTAACCTAACCAAACGTAACCTAACCTAACCTAACCAAACCTAACCCAACCCAACCCAACCCAACAACACCCACCCCAACCTAACCTAACCTAACCTAACCTTACCTAACCTAACCAAATTATCCTTACCTAACCTAACCTAACCTAACGTAACCTAACCTAACCTAACGTAGCCTAACCTAACCTAACCCAACGTAAGCTAACCTAACCTAACCCAACTCAACCCAACCTAACCTAATCTAACCTAACCTAACCTAACCTAACCAAACCTAACCTAACCTAACCTAACCTAACGACGGTTGCAAGCGCTTTCACATTAGATATCGCAGTTCCCGACTTGTAATGGTGGAAAACACTGCATCTCACTAAGTGACATTGTTTAATGCGGTTTTACGACGGTTCATATCTTAACCTAACCGAACATTCGCACTTGTATCTAAAAACGCTCTATTACACTGTTTCGTTCACAATTACGATATTTGCATAACCTCACAGTTTTTCACCAACCTATTGCAGTACAGAACGCTGTATCTCGCTAAATGACATTGTTCTTTAAGGTTTCACGATGCTTGCATGCGCTTTAACGAGAATATCACAATATAGCAGTTTCGCACTTGTAACGGTAAAACACGCAGTATTTGGCTTGTTCATGCCGTTTTGTGTGCTTTCACAACATTTCACCTATCGCAGTTTAATACTCGCAATAAAACAACACTATCTCGTTAGATGACGTCGTTTTTGGTAGTTTCACGACGCTACCTAGCTCAAACTAACCTGACCTGCGCACTTCTATCGTTAGAAAACGTTTTATTCGCTACTTTACTATGTTTTCTACAAGATTACGACGGTTTCATACGCTTTCACATTAGATATTGCAGTTCCCGACTTGTAATGGTGAAAAACACAGCATCTCACTAAGTGACATTGTTTAATGCGGTTTTAGCGCGGTTCATATCTTAACCTAACCTAACCTAACCTAACCCAACCTAACCTAACCTTACTTAACCTACCCTAACCCAACCTAACCTAACCTAACCTAACCAAACCTTACCTAACATAACCTAACCTAACCTAACCTAACCAAACCTAACCTAACCTAACCTAACGTAACCTAACCTAACCTAACCTAACCTAACGACGTTTGCAAGCGCTTTCACATTAGATATCGCAGTTCCCGACTTGTAATGGTGAAAAACACTGCATCTCACTAAGTGACATTGTTTAATGCGGTTTTACGACGGTTCATATCTTAACCTAACCTAACATTCGCGCTTGTATCTCAAAACGCTCTATTACACTGTTTCGTTCACAATTACGATATTTGCATGACCTCACAGTTTTCACCAACTTATTACAGTACAGAACGCTGTCTCTCGCTAAATGACATCATTCTTTAAGGTTTCACGATGCTTGCATGCGCTTTAACGAGAATATCACAACATAGCAGTTTCGCACTTGTAACGGTACAACACGCAGTATTTGGCTTGTTCATGACGTTTTGTGTGCTTTCACATTTCACCTATCGCAGTTTCGTACTCGCATTAAAACAACACTATCTCGTTAGATGACATCGTTTTTGGTGGTTTCACGACGCTACCTAGCTTAAACTAACATAACTCAACCTAACATAACCTTTGGACTTCTATCGTTAGAAAACGTTTTACTCGCTACTTTATATTGCTTTCTACAACATTACGACGGTTTCAAGCGCTTTCACATTAGATATCGCAGTTCCCAACTTGTAAAGGTGAAAAACACTGCATCTCACTAAGTGACATTGTTTAACGCGGTTTTACGACGGTTCATACCTTAACCTAACGTAACCTAACCTAACCTTACCTAACCTAACCTAACCTAACCCAACCCAACCTAACCTAACCTAACCTAACGTAAACTAACCTAACCCAACCTAACCTAACCTAACCCAACCTAACCCAACCCAACCCAACCTAACCTAACCTAACCTAACCTAAACTAACCTAACCAAACCTAACCTAAGCTAACCTAACCTAACCTAACGTAACCTAACCTAATCTAACCTATTCTAACGTAACCTAACCTTACCTGATCTAACCTAACCTAACGTAACCTAACCTAACCTAACATAACCTAACGTAACCTAACCTAACCTAACCTAACATAACCTAACCTAACCTAACCAAATCTAACCCAACCCAACCCAACCCAACACCCACCCCAACGTAACCTAACCTAACCTTACCTAACCTAACCAAATTATCCTTACCTAACCTAACCTAACCTAACGTAACCTAACCTAACCTAACGTAGCCTAACCTAACCTAACCTAACCTAACCCAACGTAACCTAACCTAACCTAACCCAACTCAACCCAACCTAACCTAATCTAACCTAACCTAACCTAACCTAACCAAACCTAACCTAACCTAACCTAACCTAACCTAACGACGGTTGAGAGCGCTTTCACATTAGATATCGCAGTTCCCGACTTGTAATGGTGAAAAACACTGCATCTCACTAAGTGACATTGTTTAATGCGGTTTTACGACGGTTCATATCTTAACCTAACCGAACATTCGCACTTGTATCTAAAAACGCTCTATTACACTGTTTTGTTCACAATTACGATATTTGCATAACCTCACAGTTTTTCACCAACTTATTGCAGTACAGAACGCTGTATCTCGCTAAATCACATTGTTCTTTAAGGTTTCACGATGCTTGCATGCGCTTTAACGAGAATATCACAATATAGCAGTTTCGCACGTGTAACGGTAGAACACGCAGTATTTGGCTTGTTCATGCCGTTTTGTGTGCTTTCACAACATTTCACCTATTGCAGTTTCGTACATGAAATAAAACAAATATATCTCGTTAGATGATGTCTTTTTTGGTGGTTTCACGACGCTACCTAGCTTAAACTAACATAACTCAACCTAACATAACCTTCGGACTTCTATCGTTAGAAAACGTTTTACTCGCTACTTTACATTGCTTTCTACAACATTACGACGGTTTCAAGCGCTTTCACATTAGATATCGCAGTTCCCAACTTGTAAAGGTGAAAAACACTGCATCTCACTAAGCGACATTGTTTAACGCGGTTTTACGACGGTTCATACCTTAACCTAACGTAACCAAACCTAACCTAACCTAACCTTACCTAACCTAACCTAACCTAACCTAACCCAACCCAACCCAACCTAAGCTAACCTAACCTAACCTAAACTAACCTAACCCAACCTAACCTAACCTAACCTAACCTAACCCAACCTAACCCAACCCAACCCAACCTAACCTAACCTAAGCTACCCTAACCTAACCTAACCAAACCTAACCTAACCTAACGTAACCTAACCTAACCTAACATAACCTAACGTAACCTAACCTAACCTAACCTAACCTAACGTAACCTAACCTAACCTAACCAAACCTAACCCAACCCAACCCAACCCAACAACACCCACCCCAACCTAACCTAACCTAACCTAACCTTACCTAACCTAACCAAATTATCCTTACCTAACCTAACCAAATTATCCTTACCTAACCTAACCTAACCTAACGTAACCTAACCTAACCTAACGTAACCTAACCTAACCTAACCCAACGTAAACTAACCTAACCTAACCTAACTCAACTCAACCCAACCTAACCTAATCTAACCTAACCTAACCTAACCTAACCTAACCAAACCTAACCTAACCTAACCTAAGCTAACGACGGTTGCAAGCGCTTTCACATTAGATATCGCAGTTCCCGACTTGTAATGGTGAAAAACACTGCATCTCACTAAGTGACATTGTTTAATGCGGTTTTACGACGGTTCATATCTTAACCGAACCTAACGTTCGCACTTGTATCTAAAAACGCTCTATCACACTGTTTCGTTCACATTTAAGATATTTGCATGACCTCACAGTTTTTCTCCAACTTATTACAGTACAGCACGCTGTATATCGCTAAATGACATCATTCTTTAAGGTTTCAGGATGCTTGCATGCGCTTTAACGAGAATAGCACAACATAGCAGTTTCGCACTTGTAACGGTACAACACGCAGTATTTGGCTTTTTCATGCCGTTTTGTGTGCTTTCACAACATTTCACCTATTGCAGTTTCGTACATGAAATAAAACAATTATATCTCGTTAGATGATGTCTTTTTTGGTGGTTTCACGACGCTACCTAGCTTAAACTAACATAATTCAACCTAACATAACCTTCGCACTTCTATCGTTAGAAAACGTTTTACTCGCTACTTTACAATGCTCTCTACAACATTACGACGGTTTCATGCACTTTCACATTAGATATCGCAGTTCCCGACTTGTAATGGTGAAAAAACCTGCATCTCACAAAGTGACATTGTTCAATTCGGTTTTACGACGGTTCATATCTTAACCTAACCTAACATTCGCGCGTGTATCTCAAAACGCTCTATTACACTGTTTCGTTCACAATTACGATATTTGCATGACCTCACAGTTTTTTACCAACTTATTACAGTACAGAACGCTGTCTCTCGCTAAGTGACATCATTCTTTAAGGTTTCACGATGCTTGCATGCGCTTTAACGAGAATATCACAACATAGCAGTTTCGCACTTGTAACGGTACAACACGCAGTATTTGGCTTGTTCATGACGTTTTGTGTGCTTTCACAACATTTCACCTATCGCAGTTTCGTACTCGCAATAAAACAACACTATCTCGTTAGATGACGTCGTTTTTGGTGGTTTCACGACGCTACCTAGCTTAAACTAACATAACTCAACCTAACATAACCTTCGGACTTCTATCGTTAGAAAACGTTTTACTCGCTACTTTACATTGCATTCTACAACATTACGACGGTTTCAAGCGCTTTCACATTAGATATCACAGTTCCCAACTTGTAAAGGTGAAAAACACTGCATCTCACTAAGTGACATTGTTTAACGCGGTTTTACGACGGTTCATACCTTAACCTAACGTAACCTAACCTAACCTAACCTAACCTTACCTAACCTAACCTAACCTAACCTAACCCAACCCAACCCAACCTAACCTAACCTAACCTAACCGAACCTAAACTAACCTAACCCAACCTAACCTAACCTAACCTAACCCAACCCAACCCAACCCAACCTAACCTAACCTAAGCTAACCTAACCTAACCAAACCTAACCTAACCTAACCTAACCTAACCTAACGTAACCTAACCTAACCTATTCTAACGTAACCTAACCTTACCTGATCTAACCTAACCTAACGTAACCTAACCTAACCTAACATAACCTAACGTAACCTAACCTAACCTAACCTAACCTAACGTAACCTAACCTAACCTAACCAAACCTAACCCAACCCAACCCAACAACACCCACCCCAACCTAACCTAACCTAACCTAACCTTACCTAACCTAATCAAATTATCCTTACCTAACCTAACCAAATTATCCTTACCTAACCTAACCTAACCTAACCTAACGTAACCTAACCTAACCTAACCTAACCCAACGTAACCTAACCTAACCTAACCTATCTCAACTCAACCCAACCTAACCTAATCTAACCTAACCTAACCTAACCTAACCAAACCTAACCTAACCTAACCTAACCTAACCTAACGACGGTTGCAAGCGCTTTCACATTAGATATCGCAGTTCCCGACTTGTAATGGTGAAAAACACTGCATCTCACTAAGTGACATTGTTTAATGCGGTTTTACGACGGTTCATATCTTAACCTAACCGAACATTCGCACTTGAATCTAAAAACGCTCTATTACACTGTTTCGTTCACAATTACGATATTTGCATAACCTCACAGTTTTTCACCAACTTATTGCAGTACAGAACACTGAATCTCGCTAAATCACATTGTTCTTTAAGGTTTCACGATGCTTGCATGCGCTTTAACGAGAATATTACAACATAGCAGTTTCGCACTTGTAACGGTACAACACGCAGTATTTGGCTTGTTCATGACGTTTTGTGTGCTTTCACAACATCTCACCTATCGCAGTTTCGTACTCGCAATAAAACAACACTATCTCGTTAGATGACGTCGTTTTTTTGGTGGTTTCACGACGCTACCTAGCTTAAACTAACATAACTCAACCTAACATAACCTTCGGACTTCTATCGTTAGAAAACGTTTTACTCGCTACTTTACATTGCTTTCTACAACATTACGACGGTTTCAAGCGCTTTCACATTAGATATCGCAGTTCCCAACTTGTAAAGGTAAAAAACACTGCATCTCACTAAGTGACATTGTTTACCGCGGTTTTACGACGGTTCATACCTTAACCTAACGTAACCTAACCTAACTTAACCTAACCTTACCTAACCTAACCTAACCCAACCCAACCCAACCTAACCTAACCTAAACTAACCTAACCAAACCTAACCTAACCTAACCTAACGTAACCTAACCTAACCTAACCTATTCTAACGTAACTTAACCTTACCTGATCTAACCTAACCTAACGTAACCTAACCTAACCTAACATAACCTAACGTAACCTAACCTAAGCTAACCTAACGTAACCTAACCTAACCTAACCAAACCTAACCCAACCCAACCCAACCCAACAACACCCACCCCAACCTAACCTAACCTAACCTAACCTTACCTAACCTAACCAAATTATCCTTACTTAACCTAACCTAACCTAACCTAACCTAACCTAACGTTGCCTAACCTAACCTAACCTAACCTAACCCAACGTAACCTAACCTAACCTAACCCAACTCAACCCAACCTAACCTAATCTAACCTAACCTAACCTAACCTAACCTAACCAAACCTAACCTAACCTAACCTAACCTAACCTAACCTAACGACGGTTGCAAGCGCTTTCACATTAGATATCGCAGTTCCCGACTTGTAATGGTGAAAAACTGCATCTCACTAAGTGACATTGTTTAATGCGGTTTTACGACGGTTCATATCTTAACCTAACCGAACATTCGCACTTGTATCTAAAAACGCTCTATTATACTGTTTCGTTCACAATTACGATATTTGCATAACCTCACAGTTTTTCACCAACTTATTGCAGTACAGAACGCTGTATCTCGCTAAATGACATTGTTCTTTAAGGTTTCACGATGCTTGCATGCGCTTTAACGAGAATATCACAATATAGCAGTTTCGCACTTGTAACGGTAGAACACGCAGTATTTGGCTTGTTCATGCCGTTTTGTGTGCTTTCACAACATTTCACCTATCGCAGTTTAATACTCGCAATAAAACAACACTATCTCGTTAGATGACGTCGTTTTTGGTAGTTTCACGACGCTACCTAGCTTAAACTAACCTAACCTAACCTAACCTTCGCACTTCTATCGTTAGAAAACGTTTTACTCGCAACTTTACAATGTTTTCTACAAGATTACGACGGTTTCATGCGCTTTCCTATTAGATATCGTAGTTCCCGACTTGTAATGTTGAAAAACACTACATCTAACTAAGTGACATTGTTTAATGCGGTTTTAGCGCGGTTCATAACTTAACCTAACCTAACCTAACCTAACCTAACCTTACTTAACCCGACCTAACCCAACCTAACCTAACCTAACCTAACCAAACCTTACCTAACATAACCTAACCTAACCTAACCTAACCAAACCTAACCTAACCTAACCTAACGTAACCTAACCTAACCTAACCTAACCTAAACTAACCTAACCAAACCTAACGACGTTTGCAAGCGCTTTCACATTAGATATCGCAGTTCCCGACTTGTAATGGTGAAAAACACTGCATCTCACTAAGTGACATTGTTTAATGCGGTTTTACGACGGTTCATATCTTAACCTAACCTAACATTCGCGCTTGTATCTCAAAACGCCCTATTACACTGTTTCGTTCACAATTACGATATTTGCATGACCTCACAGTTTTTCACCAACTTATTACAGTACAGAACGCTGTCTCTCGCTAAATGACATCATTCTTTAAGGTTTCCCGATGCTTGCATGCGCTTTACCGAGAATATCACAACATAGCAGTTTCGCACTTGTAACGGTACAACACGCAGTATTTGGCTTGTTCATGACGTTTTGTGTGCTTTCACATTTCACCTATCGCAGTTTCGTACTCGCAATAAAACAACACTATCTCGTTAGATGACGTCGTTTTTGGTGGTTTCACGACGCTACCTAGCTTAAACTAACATAACTCAACCTAACGTAACCTTCAGACTTCTATCGTTAGAAAACGTTTTACTCGCTACTTTACATTGCTTTCTACAACATTACGACGGTTTCAAGCGCTTTCACATTAGATATCGCAGTTCCCAACTTGTAAAGGTGAAAAACACTGCATCTCACGAAGTGACATTGTTTAACGCGGTTTTACGACGGTTCATACCTTAACCTAACGTAACCTAACCTAACCTTACCTAACCTAACCTAACCTAACCTAACCCAACCCAACCCAACCTAACCTAACCTAACCTAACCTAAACTACCCTAACCCAACCTAACCTAACCTAACCTAACCTAACCCAACCTAACCCAACCCAACCCAACCTAACCTAACCTAACCTAACCTAAACTAACCTAACCAAACCTAACCTAAGCTAACCTAACCTAACCTAACGTAACCTAACCTAATCTAACCTATTCTAACGTAACCTAACCTTACCTGATCTAACCTAACCTAACGTAACCTAACCTAACCTAACATAACCTAACGTAACCTAACCTAACCTAACCTAACCTAACATAACCTAACCTAACCTAACCAAACCTAACCCAACCCAACAACACCCACCCCAACGTAACCTAACCTAACCTTACCTAACCTAACCAAATTATCCTTACCTAACCTAACCTAACGTAACCTAACCTAACCTAACGTAGCCTAACCTAACCTAACCTAACCTAACCCAACGTAACCTAACCTAACCTAACCCAACTCAACCCAACCTAATCTAACCTAACCTAACCTAACCTAACCTAACCAAACCTAACCTAACCTAACCTAACGACGGTTGCAAGCGCTTTCACATTAGAATCGCAGTTCCCGACTTGTAATGGTGAAAAACACTGCATCTCACTAAGTGACATTGTTTAATGCGGTTTTACGACGGTTCATATCTTAACCTAACCGAACATTCGCACTTGTATCTAAAAACGCTCTATTACACTGTTTCGTTCACAATTACGATATTTGCATAACCTCACAGTTTTTCACCACCTTATTGCAGTACAGAACGCTGTATCTCACTAAATGACATTGTTCTTTAAGGTTTCACGATGCTTGCATGCGCTTTAACGAGAATATCACAATATAGCAGTTTCGCACTTGTAACGGTAGAACACGCAGTATTTGGCTTGTTCATGCCGTTTTGTGTGCTTTCACAACATTTCACCTACCGCTGTTTAATACTCGCAATAAAACAACACTATCTCGTTAGATGACGTCGTTTTTGGTAGTTTCACGACGCTACCTAGCCTAAACTAACCTAACCTAACCTAACCTTCGCACTTCTGTCGTTAGAAAACGTTTTACTCGCAACTTTACAATGTTTTCTACAAGATTACGACGGTTTCATGCGCTTTCCTATTAGATATCGTAGTTCCCGACTTGTAATGTTGAAAAACACTACATCTAACTAAGTGACATTGTTTAATGCGGTTTTAGCGCGGTTCATATCTTAACCTAACCTAACCTAGCCTAACCCAACCTAACCTAACCTTACTTAACCCGACCTAACCCAACCTAACCTAACCTAACCTAACCAAACCTTACCTAACATAACCTAACCTAACCTAACCAAACCAAACCTAACCTAACCTAACCTAACCTAACGTAACCTAACCTAACATAACCTAACGACGTTTGCAAGCGCTTTCACATTAGATATCGCAGTTCCCGACTTGTAATGGTGAAAGACACTGCATCTCACTAAGTGACATTGTTTATTGCGGTTTTACGACGGTTCATATCTTAACCTAACCGAACATTCGCACTTGTATCTAAAAACGCTCTATTACACTGTTTCGTTCACAATTACGATATTTGCGTGACCTCACAGTTTTTCACCAACCTTTTACAGTACAGAACGCTGTCTCTCGCTAAATGACATCATTCTTTAAGGTTTCACGACGCTTGCATGCGCTTTAACGAGAATATCACAACATAGCAGTTTCGCACTTGTAACAGTACAACACGCAGTATTTGGCTTGTTCATGACGTTTTGTGTGCTTTCACAACATTTCACCTATCGCAGTTTCGTACTCGCAATAAAACAACACTATCTCGTTAGATGACGTCGTTTTTGGTGGTTTCACGACGCTACCTAGCTTAAACTAACATAACTCAACCTAACATAACCTTCGGACTTCTATCGTTAGAAAACGTTTTACTCGCTACTTTACATTGCTTTCTACAACATTACGACGGTTTCAAGCGCTTTCACATTCGATATCGCAGTTCCCAACTTGTAAAGGTGAAAAACACTGCATCTCACTAAGTGACATTGTTTAACGCGGTTTTACGACGGTTCATACCTTAACCTAACGTAACCTAACCTAACTTAACCTAACGTAACCTAACCTAACCTAACCTATTCTAACGTAACCTAACCTTACCTGATCTAACCTAACCTAACGTAACCTAACCTAACCTAAAATAACCTAACGTAACCTAACCTAACCTAACCTAACGTAACCTAACCTAACCTAACCAAACCTAACCCAACCCAACCCAACCCAACCCAACAACACCCACCCCAACCTAACCTAACCTAACCTAACCTTACCTAACCTAACCAAATTATCCTTACCTAACCTAACCTAACCTAACGTAACCTAACCTAACCTAACGTAGCCCAACCTAACCTAACCCAACGTAACCTAACCTAACCTAACCCAACTCAACCCAACCTAACCTAATCTAACCTAACCTAACCTAACCTAACCAAACCTAACCTAACCTAACCTAACCTAACGACGGTTGCAAGCGCTTTCACATTAGATATCGCAGTTCCCGACTTGTAATGGTGAAAAACACTGCATCTCACTAAGTGACATTGTTTAATGCGGTTTTACGACGGTTCATATCTTAACCTAACCGAACATTCGCACTTGTATCTAAAAACGCTCTATTACACTGTTTCGTTCACACTTACGATATTTGCATAACCTCACAGTTTTTCACCAACTTATTGCAGTACAGAACGCTGTATCTCGCTAAATGACATCGTTCTTTAAGGTTTCACGATGCTTGCATGCGCTTTAACGAGAATATCACAATATAGCAGTTTCGCACTTGTAACGGTAAAACACGCCGTATTTGGCTTGTTCATGCGGTTTTGTGTGCTTTCACAACATTTCACCTATCGCAGTTTAATACTCGCAATAAAACAACACTATCTCGTTAGATGACGTCGTTTTTGGTAGTTTCAAGACGCTACCTAGCTTAAACTAACCTGACCTGCGCACTTCTATCGTTAGAAAACGTTTTATTCGCTACTTTACTATGTTTTCTACAAGATTACGACGGTTTCATACGCTTTCACATTAGATATCGCAGTTCCCGACTTGTAATGGTGAAAAACACAGCATCTCACTAAGTGACATTGTTTAATGCGGTTTTAGCGCGGTTCATATCTTAACCTAACCTAACCTAACCTAACCCAACCTAACCTAACCTTACTTAACCTACCCTAACCCAACCTAACCTAACCTAACCTAACCAAACCTTACCTAACATAACCTAACCTAACCTAACCTAACCAAACCTAACCTAACCTAACCTAACGTAACCTAACCTAACCTAACCTAACCTAACCTAACCTAACGACGTTTGCAAGCGCTTTCACATTAGATATCGCAGTTCCCGACTTGTAATGGTGAAAAACACTGCATCTCACTAAGTGACATTGTTTAATGCGGTTTTACGACGGTTCATATCTTAACCTAACTTAAGATTCGCACTTGTATTGAAAAACGCTCTATTACACTGTTTCGTTCACAATTACGATATTTGCATGACCTCACAGTTTTTCACCAACTTATTACAGTACAGAACGCTGTCTCTCGCTAAATGACATTGTTCTTTAAGGTTTCACGATGCTTGCATGCGCTTTAACGAGAATATCACAACATAGCAGTTTCGCACTTGTAACTCTACAACACGCAGTATTTGGCTTGTTCATGACGTTTTGTGTGCTTTCACAACATTTCACCTATCGCAGTTTCGTACTCGCAATAAAACAACACTATCTCGTTAGATGACGTCGTTTTTGGTGGTTTCACGACGCTACCTAGCTTAAACTAACCTAACCTAACCTAACCTTCGCACTTCTATCGTTAGAAAACGTTTTATTCGCTACTTTACAATGTTTTCACCAAGATTACGACGGTTTCATGCGCTTTCACATTAGATATCGCAGTTTTTGACTTGTTATGGTGAAAAACACAGCATCTCAATAAGTGACATTGTTTAATGCGGTTTTAGCGCGGTTCATATCTTAACCTAACCTAACCTAACCTAATTTAACCTAACCTAACCTTACCTAACCTAACCTAACCTAACGTAACCTAACTTAACCTAACCTAACCTAACCTAACGACGTTTGCAAGCGCTTTCACATTAGATATCGCAGTTCCCGACTTGTAATGGTGAAAAAACCTGCATCTCACAAAGTGACATTGTTCAATGCGGTTTTACGACGGTTCATATCTTAACCTAACCTAACGTTCGCGCTTGTATCTCAAAACGCTCTATTACACTGTTTTGTTCACAATTACGATATTTGCATGACCTCACAGTTTTTCACCAACTTATTACAGTACAGAACGCTGTCTCTCGCTAAATGACATCATTCTTTAAGGTTTCACGATGCTTGCATGCGCTTTAACGAGAATATCACAACATAGCAGTTTCGCACTTGTAACGGTACAACACGCAGTATTTGGCTTGTTCATGACGTTTTGTGTGCTTTCACAACATTTCACCTATCGCAGTTTCGTACTCGCAATAAAACAACACTATCTCGTTAGATGACGTCGTTTTTTGGTGGCTTCACGAGGCTACCTAGCTTAAACTAACATAACTCAACCTAACATAACCTTCGGACTTCTATCGTTAGAAAACGTTTTACTCGCTACTTTACATTGCTTTCTACAACATTACGACGGTTTCAAGCGCTTTCACATTAGATATCGCAGTTCCCAACTTGTAAAGGTGAAAAACGCTGCATCTCACTAAGTGACATTGTTTAACGCGGTTTTACGACGGTTCATACCTTAACCTAACGTAACCTAACCTAACTTAACCTAACCTTACCTAACCTAACCTAACCTAACCCAACCCAACCCAACCTAACCTAACCTAACCTAAACTAACCTAACCAAACCTAACCTAACCTAACCTAACGTAACCTAACCTAACCTAACATAACCTAACGTAACCTAACCTAACCTAACCTAACGTAACCTAACCTAACCTAACCAAACCTAACCCAACCCAACCCAACCCAACAACACCCACCCCAACCTAACCTAACCTAACCTAACCTTACCTAACCTAACCAAATTATCCTTACTTAACCTAACCTAACCTAACGTAACCTAACCTAACCTAACGTAGCCTAACCTAACCTAACCTAACCTAACCCAACGTAACCTAACCTAACCTAACCCAACTCAACCCAACCTAACCTAATCTAACCTAACCTAACCTAACCTAACCTAACCAAACCTAACCTAACCTAACCTAACCTAACCTAACGACGGTTGCAAGCGCTTTCACATTAGATATCGCAGTTCCCGACTTGTAATGGTGAAAAACTGCATCTCACTAAGTGACATTGTTTAATGCGGTTTTACGACGGTTCATATCTTAACCTAACCGAACATTCGCACTTGTATCTAAAAACGCTCTATTACACTGTTTCGTTCACAATTATGATATTTGCATAACCTCACAGTTTTTCACCAACTTATTGCAGTACAGAACGCTGTATCTCGCTAAATGACATTGTTCTTTAAGGTTTCACGATGCTTGCATGCGCTTTAACGAGAATATCACAATATAGCAGTTTCGCACTTGTAACGGTAGAACACGCAGTATTTGGCTTGTTCATGCCGTTTTGTGTGCTTTCACAACATTTCACCTATCCCAGTTTAATACTCGCAATAAAACAACACTATCTCGTTGGATGACGTCGTTTTTGGTAGTTTCACGACGCTACCTAGCTTAAACTAACCTAACCTAACCTAACCTTCGCACTTCTATCGTTAGAAAACGTTTTACTCGCAACTTTACAATGTTTTCTACAAGATTACGACGGTTTCATGCGCTTTCCTATTAGATATCGTAGTTCCCGACTTGTAATGTTGAAAAACACTACATCTAACTATGTGACATTGTTTAATGCGGTTTTAGCGCGGTTCATATCTTAACCTAACCTAACCTAACCTAACCTAACCTAACCTTACTTAACCCGACCTAACCCAACCTAACCTAACCTAACCTAACCAAACCTTACCTAACATAACCTAACCTAACCTAACCTAACCTAACCAAACCTAACCTAACCTAACCTAACCTAACGTAACCTAACCTAACCTAACCTAACCAAACCTAACCTAACCTAACGACGTTTGCAAGCGCTTTCACATTAGATATCGCAGTTCCCGACTTGTAATGGTGAAAAACACTGCATCTCACTAAGTGACATTGTTTAATGCGGTTTTACGACGGTTCATATCTTAACCTAACCTAACATTCGCGCTTGTATCTCAAAACGCTCTATTACACTGTTTCGTTCACAATTACGATATTTGCATGACCTCACAGTTTTTCAC